>NC_056737.1:47083705-47115313 GCF_019279795.1 Protopterus annectens | reverse complement strand
GCAGCAGCATTGATCGAATATGCATTCTGCTCATTGCATCCACACATTTGCAAGCACATTTTCATGGCGAGCAATAGTGTTCACAGTCATGGAAAGGAATGCACACATATAACAAGTGTTTTATACTGCATATTTAATTAGTATGGAAGGGAAATGTGTAAAGTGTACTCATATACCACATGCAAATATGGTTAAGTGTCAAAGAAGCATTTCTGACATAAATCGTGCAACGCTGATGTAACAATAATTAATGTCAATGGCAATACTGGAGTTATGCACATAAATAAAAATGGACGTGCTAATAACGGATGCGATAGGGATAAAAATCTGCAGTGTAACAAAAAGGAGTGAAAATGCAATATGCATGTTAATAAAATGTATAGCTGAGATAACAACAAGGACAGAAGCTATATTATGGGAGGAATGCATAGACTGCAGATATTCCATATGAGATGTATATACAGGGAATTTACTTATGCAAGCTGACACCACTGCTGTATTCTCCACCTCATCAAGTATTCTCAAGAACAAATGAGCCATGCATCTGTAATGTCAGATAAATCAGAAATGGACATGTTTTTGCAAAGAAATATTAGTGGCACCCATAGAAAAGTGGTTTAACACCTACAAACATGTAATAGGCAAATAAGTGTGGTAAAGTCATATAAATGCTAAATGGTAATCTAATAATACGTGGCAAACATAAGTGACAAATGACAACACTGATCAATGATATGTCATGATTTCAGGTTTTCCTTTGCTGATTTGCTAACATCTCAGACATCATTATACTGGGCATGCTCACATGGAGTTTCAGGGAAGGGTAATATAACAGCAATTAAACAGTAGCAACACACAAGAAAGTGTTGAAACAGAATTGAATGTGTGCAATAATATGAAAAAATCAGATTTAGTCATAATGCTGGAAAGGAGGTACACATGTTACTCTCCACACAACAGTGAGCAGTACAATATCAATGCTTCTTTGATAAGGAAGCTGTTTCCATCATGTGTTACACACACTGTCCCAGAATTGGACCACAGTCTGTCTGTGTAGGTATTTTATACAAGCCAGTACTCAATGATCTGCCGCAGGAGCAGTCACAGCATCACATGCCCCAAATAACCATTTCACTGTCATGCAATCACAACATATGATTATATACCATTGTCCAACATAAAAATAGATAAGAAATACTACATACAATGGTGTTTGGGCAACATCATTGTATTCATGTAATGTTTCCCTTTCAGGCATTGAACAGCAGGCCACGTGACAATATTAATGACATCTGGACGAACCACAAACTCCACAGTGGAAGTCTTAACACAACTGTGACACTCCACCTATACTAACTTATTCCTTCATATGTATGTGTTGCAAACAATCTCTTTGATATAAAAGGTATGGTGGATGCCTTTCTACTATAAATGGACACATCACAACTGTGGTGGCCACCATTCTTGCCTTGCAGTATAAGGTTATGCAATGCTAGCAGCTACTGAATGTAGATGTTGAATGCCTGAGCATTTGGCTACAGAAAATGCATCATATTGTACAGGATGAATGCACCATGGTAGGAGTGTCACTACAACTGTGAGATGTCACTATGCCGAGGCCTTACATCATGTTATTGCTACAAGGGATATGTGTGTTTGTAATTGCTGTACTAAGTCAACAACAAACAGAATGCTGTCTCAGTCCCTTGTGCCAGATGATAATGCTTATCTATAAGGAAAATGTAATCACATGTCATTGTTACACTGAATAATAGCACTGCTATACCAGAAATAATCATAGCTCTTTGTAAGAGGAATCAATGTCTATACATGTACAAAGCAAACATGTTTAACAACAGTGTTAGTGACACATACAGTCATGATAAGACTAACACAATGTAGTCTAAGCAGTAATGGCTGGATTTGAACTAACTACCATCACACACTAAACATTAGTGCCTGATCACAAGTGCCACATGACATGTTGAGGTACAGCTGGGACAGTGCACATTTAAATGGATGACATCACCACTATTTATTAGCTGGATCTTTATGTGTCTGTGAAAGAGGAGGTTGATTGGTGTCTTACATACCCATCCATCACATTCCACTTCAATCAACCTTCTCTTTCACAGACACAGCCCTGCCACTCTCTCCAACACACTCTTTCCATCTACACTCACTATAAAACAATCCCCAAACTCACACAGCACACCTACACTCACTACTCACCACAATCCATAAGCCAATAAAATCACCTAAAAATCTCTACAAATTCACCGCATAATTCTATTACTACTCATTTGTGGGAAAATCAGACCTAATCCAGGCTGCTCCCCACCTTTCTTGCTTTCTAATTAATAAAGTCTATGAAATGCCCCTATCTTACAAGAAAACCCAGGGATAACTACAATGACTAAATCATAGATTAAAAAAGACAACTTATGCCTCCATCACTAATTTCCCAACAATGACTACCACACTCCAGACCAGGACTAAGAAATGGTGGTGTCACCCACATTTTTTTTTTCAAATCTCAACTGGAGGTTCGACTCTCAGCTCCAACTATCCCAACTACTGACTCCCTACCAAACTGGCAAATAGTTACCATACCCTCACAAAGCAACATATCACTTTATTTCACTGTTAGGTATCTCCCACCTCCACAGAAAAATGCAAAAGCCTCTTACAGAGCATTTTAAGCATCGTAGCAAATATACATAACATTGTGCTAATTGGTGACTTTAACCTGAACTTGCTGAGTCCCAAAATAATATCATGGATCCTGTCATCACATATTTCCAAACTGACAAAAAACAGCCACAACATTTTGCACCAACCCACCCACCCAAATCTAGAAACTAGTAGCCCCTCCCTGTTAGACCTCACTGTTCTTACCATTCCCTGTCAGAATCAGCGAGAACTCCTAGGCTCAGATATAACCATCCATCCTCCATCTTTCAGTGACCACTGCCCCATCAGCTTTCTCCTATACTTCCCCTATCAAAAGGTTCCTAAACAGTCACCCACATAAGAAAATTAAAATCTATCCTCAACACTCTAGATTGAGCCAATATTCTAAAAGCAACTGAAGCTGACCTTGCTGCAGAAGCCCTCACAAGTATATCAAAAAATCTGCAAGACACCCTTTTCCTATTAATATCTAGACTTCACAAAACTAAACAGAATAACTGTACTAAACTAAACTCACTAAACTAAGTATAAATCCCTACATCACAAGATGGGTTGCCAACTGGCTCACTGACAGAACCCACACTGTAAAAGTTGCAGACTCCAAATCTGACTTCAAACCAGTGACAAGTGGAGTACCACAGGATTCAGTCCTGGGACCTCTCCTGTTTGGTATCTATTTCTCTGAAGTACAGGCTAATACAGAAGGCCTCTGGCTAATGATGTTTGCAGATGATTGCCATAGTCAAGTCCCCAAATGATGTGGACATCCTACAGAAGGGCTTCACTGAGACAGATGCCTGGTGTCAGAGGCATGGCATCAAGCTCAATGCCAAAATGTGCAATGTCATCCCCTTTGATAAAAACTCTGTACCAATGAACTACCACATAAACTGCAGTCTACTTAATGCCGAATGTGTGATAAGAGACCTTGGGACCCAGGTGGACAGTAGTCTCTCCTTTGATAATCAGATTGCCACAGTAGTAAGGAAAGCCTTCTATGTGGCACACCTCATCACAAAAGGGTTCTCATCCAGGAAAAAAGAGGTCATTATTCCCCTCTGCTCGGCACTCATTAGACCCATTATAGAGTACAACGCCCCTTTTGGAGTGTAACGCCCCTTTTGGAGTGTACCTCACAAGACATCTGCAGCAGCTGGAAAGGCCACAGAAGTACCTCGCAAAGAGGATTACTGGCCTCAAACAGATTCCCTACACTGACCGTCTCAAAAAACTCCAGCTTTACTCTGTAGCATATCGCCTACTCCGAGGAGATCTCTGCCTAACATATAAAGCTATGTTAAACCCAGAGCTGTTGGACATGCTACACCTAAAGAAATCCCAATCCCTCTGAGCTACACACTCTGGGGACCTAAACCTTGTCACCACAATAAACATGGCATGCTGGAGGGATAGATTCCTGTCCCAGAGACTTCCTATACTCTAGAACAAGCTACCCATCTATGTCAAGGAAAGTTCCTCATTAGCACTCTTCAAGAAAAATCTTGATGAGTGGATGGGAAATAGGAAATACAGCCCGGGAATCACTTCTGTGGCTCTGCTCAACAGGGACACTGGAAATTAACTTTCTTGGGTGGCATAAGCCAGAGAACCTTGTTGACTAGGCTTACATAGGCCCTTGGGCTGATAGCCTAGTACCTACCTATGAACCTATGAACCTATAAAATCACTATTAAAGCTCAGGGATGAAACATGGCATTCTGGGAAAACATTCCAAATGCAAATACAAGAACAAAAAAACTATGTGCAACTAATAAACTTGTCTAACCATGCACCCATCATAGAGTACAACACCCCGTTTGGTATGTACCTCACAAGACATCTGCAACAACTGGAAAGGCCACAGAAACACCTCACAAAAAGAATCACAGGCCTAAAGCAGATGCCCTATGCTGACCGACTATAATAACTCCAGCTATACTGTGTCGCATATCGTCTATACAGAGGCGATCTATGCTTAACATACAAGGCCATGTCAAACCCAGAGCTGTTGCACATGCTACATTTAAAGAAATCCCAATCCATCAGAGCCACATGCTCCAGGGACATAAACCTTGTCATCACAATGAACAAAACATGCTGGAGGGATAGGTTCCTAACCCCGAGACTCCCCATACTCTGTAATAGACTGCCCATACATGTCAACCAGAGCACCTCCTTGTTCCTCTTGAAAAGGAATGTGACTGGATGGGAGATAAGAAATTTACCCCAGGAATTATATCAGTCACCCTGCTAAATGGGGATCCAGGGAAGTAAATATTGTGGGAAGAAATAGCCAGGTGATTGTTATGGCTAGACTTGTATAGGCCCTAGGGTTGATAGCCTAGTACCAACCTATGAACCTATTAGGAGGCATAAACCTCAACTCAGAAAATCAATACAAAACTCCCTAATCAAAACTACTAATCATCTCTGTAAAGAAGTCAACAGACTCGCAGGCAGAAACAAAACATTTACTCTAAAAAAAAAAAAAACCACATATGTTTTCCCCTTCATATTGTCTCTCAGAATCCAGCACCTACCAGCAATCTAAACCTCCACAACAAATATTTTGTCTACAGCAGAACATCTCTTTGCATTCCTCAATTCCACTTTAAACAAATTAAACTCAAAAACATAATTCAAGTCTTTGAAAAACTGAAATTTGACAGGCCCCCAGGATCAGAAGGTAGGCACCCTTAGTTCATCTACTACTGTAAGGAATATATCACAACACCATTCAAACACATATACAACCTCTGCCTAACACAAAACATCATGCTCGACATATGGAAACTTACTTTATAAACCCAATCCCAAAACACTGCAGCCCCACTAAAATCATAGACCATCAATCATTCAATCTCTATCCTTCTCAGTCTAGCACAAATGATTGAGAAAATAATACACTCCTAGGCAGCATGATACGTGACTAACTAAACGATCCCTCTGACAAACAACATGGGTTTTGGTCAAGTCAAAGCAGCCTAACAGCTCTCCAGAATCTAGCAGAAGAAATCATACTAGGAATAGACAAGGACAACTTACAAGAGACATTGTCATTGACCTGACAAAGACATTTGATCTAGTAGGTCATCATTTATTACTAACCGGCCTAAGCATTCACCTGATGCCTTACCTTGATTTCAAAGCTGTCTCCCTCAGTCACTCTAAAACAAGGTGTTCCAGAAGGATCCATACTTCCCCACTCCTTCTCTCTCCCTCTCCCTCTCTCTCTCCTCTCTCTCTCTCTCTCTCTATATATATATATATATATATATATATATATATATATATATCTCCATATATATGGGTGCACCACTTATATACAAAAACACCCAAAGTCGGCTGCAAGAACATCCACCACAAATGGTTGAAAATACAGAAGTCAACACAGCAATACACATGCACTGAGAAACAGTTTTAGAGCATACAAACTTTTAATTAAAAAAGATTGAAGAACAATATATATATATATATTTTTTTTTTTGCAAAGGGCACCTCACATCCCCTGCTAATTATATGCAATAATTCTGACATCACACAAACATGGGTAAGGGCAAATTTCCCAACCCCTGTATTTGTGCGATCTCACAAATCTGTCCATCAACTGCCTAGTTAACCATATACAGTCAGCTAGACAGCTGGTGACCTAACACACCATTCACTATCAGCACTAGCACCCATATATAAACAAATTGCCACTGCATCTCCCCCAGCTCCCACTTACACTGTGCTGAGAGCATGGTGATATAACACTCAACTATATCCTTCACAGTTCTGCAAAAACAACCACAATCTGACTTCCTCTTTCTGAATCAATATCAACAAACAAATACTTCATCAAAAACAATAAAAAAAAAAAACAAATATGCTCTTTGGTGAAAAAAAAATAACCAAATTTGATTCCACTATGAATCACTGACCACAACAATACCACTACTGAAAACATTTCAGTCATTTAAATATCTAAGGACACTGGCAATATACTTCTTTGACATTCTATCCCCCCCAACATCCTAACCCAAGAAAGAAAATTAACCCACTACTTTTTTGAACCAACAAAATACGCCTTCCTCTCAAAAACTTCCAGAAAAGCAATAGGAAAAGGCATGCTACTATTCCAACCTGAATACAGCTTTCAGTTAATAGCATATACCCCAGAGAACAAAATCAAACACTTATTAATAAAATCTTCAGCTTCATCATACTTTCAGCAAAAAAGGACATCATTGCAAAATATTACAAAAAACAAAATGGCTCCCAGTCAAACAAAGTCGGATCTCCTACCTGTTTCACAACTTTTCAAGTTACTACAAAGTCAAAAGTTCATCCCACTTACAGCCACTAATAAGAGATCCCCTTATCCTGCAACCTCAGAAACCTTGACGATTCTGTACCCATGTGAAGCAAAACAGCTAATAACTATGTAGAAACACCACGAAAAATCAACATGGAACAGCTCAAAATTAAAAACTGTCATTTATTGTAAAAGGTTGCTTTCATCTAAAAATATAGACTTCATCAGAAGACTATTATATGTCAATTAACTGTTTAAATACAAAATGCCACCAGTCACAGTGCATCCTGAAAATTGCAATATTCATGAGATGATGTCACATCCCCCTCTTAAAAAAAAATATATATATATATTTAATACATCCTTGCTTCAATAACAGGCTTAATGGGAACCACATCACCATTAAGCCTGTTATTGAAGCAAGTATGTATTAAATATAAATATATATATATATATATATATATATATATATATATATATATATATATTTTTTTTTTAAAGAGGGGGATATGACATCATCTCATGAATATTGCACTTTTCGGGATGCACTGTGATTGGTGGTGTTTTGTATTTAAACAGTTATTTGACATATAATAGTGTTCTGATGAAGTCTATATTTTTTAGATGAAAGCACTTAACCTTTTATATTTTTTTTTAATAAATGACAGTTTTTTAATTTTGGAGTTGTTTCCCCGTGTTACAGTTTTTCTTGGTGTTTCTATGTAGTTATTAGCTGTTTTGCTTTACATGTGTGGGACTACGTGGATCTTTTGTCATTGCATTCTGTACCCACCTCAAAATAAACTCCACCGTACATACCCATACCAAAACTACTCAAAGACACATCGTCGTACCCAAAATGCTTATCCACACTGAAAATGCACCTGCAGAAAATAGCAAAATGTCAATGTAATATCCCAAATCACATAACATAATTACACCATAAGCCCTTGCATGCTGTCAACCATTCTTCAACTCCCTGCAAGAACTCTTGCCTGATTAGCATGGTTGTATTAATGATAACCTATTGACGTCTGCCCAAAAGTATGTTACACCTCAATAACAGCTTTGTAAGCAAATTCATTTGTTGTGAAGACTCATTGTTAAAACCTGTACATATGGACGTTGTAACTCAATGACTGCATTTCACATAAATCATATATGTGTCCATGCAGTCTCGATAATTATACATACTCATACCACTCTGTATGTCTTAGTTTACATCTGCATGTCTTAGTTTACATATATAAGTATATACGTGCATATGCATGTATATATATATATATATATATATATATATATATATATATATATATTAATAATTCTATATAATCATACCACTCTGCATGTCTTAGTTTACATCTGCATTTCTTAGTTTGCATATATATGTGTATGTGTGTGTGTATATATATATATATATATATATATATATATATATATATATATATATATATATAAAATTGTAGATAATTATGCCACTCTGTATGTCTTAGTTTACATCTTCATGTCTTAGTTTACATATATACGTGTATATATATATATATATGTGTGTATATATGCATATATATATATATATATATATATATATATATATATATATATATTAATAATTGTACATCACCATAATACTTTCTATTTGTTGCTGTATTTATCTACCTTGCATATTTCCCAGGTTGAGACTGAACTTGATCATTTGTGATTACTGCTGTAACCAAGTCAACAAATTCAAATAAATAAATAAAAATCTGACTTTTACAAAGCCAAACTGTTGCGTATCCAGGAATAGTTCACCTGCATCATTTGTTAGTTCATTTGCACTACATTCCATGCTGTGGCAAATAATGCTGGTGAGACTAAAAGGCTTGCAATGGTCAGGGCCACTAGGGAGACCACCTTTATATAAGGGCACCACAACAGCTATTCTCCACATCTATTGGGGTATCCAGTCTCTACTTAGGTTGTAAAGTTAACAGAGTTTTGATACATGGGACTTAGTACTTCTCTGCAGACATGTGAAGACCCATAGAACTGTTATTTTTCATTTTGAAAAGTTTCAAAAAGTCATGGTCCTAAGTGATTTCAGGAGGGGGTGTATGAAAGGAATGGAGGGGCAGACAGGAGGGTGGGTAGAATTATTTTTTAAAATAATTTGACTGCAAGAATATTAGTAATGCTCTTGTTATCAGAGAAGAACCAGAATCATTAGATACGTATTCAGTACACATTTGTTGGGTCTTCTAAGCCTCCTAATTTAGTTGTCTTTTGAATTAGATCCAGCCCCAAGTTCATAACTGGCCTTGCATTGCATAATGGTAAATTTGAGGGACATAAATAACAGTTTTAAATCCCATTAATAATAATGATGCATACATCTTTTAGAGATCAGCAGAACATTTACTATGGGCAGGATTCACGAAGCCTCCGTGGAAGAGATACATGGCTTACATGGAGGCTGCAGTTAAACGGTGTGATGTCAGCATGTCATGCATATGCATGAGGGCATGCTGAATCACACCTAAGGCTAACACGGTCCGTGGAAGACAGTAGGGGGCGTGTCCGTAGGCTGAGCCCTGCAAGCGGACACGCCCCCAAAAGACAGAGGCCATGGAAATGTGAATAAACACAACACAACACATGCCCCCACAGACTATGAACATAAAATATATAAATGAACATGTTATATATTTTTTTTAAATCGTAAAGATGTTTGCCCGTGAGTGCGCTCGTTTGCGCGGGCGTGCCCGTAGCTTAGCCACAGTTAGCAGTCAGTGGAAAAGGATATAAGAACTAAATATACAAAGTAAGCCAAGAAGCAATAGCGTAGTGGTAGAGACGTCAGCTGAAGAGCAGGCATTCATGGTTCGAGCCCCCACAACATCAATTTTTATTTTTAGTAAAATAAGCACGAAACAAGTCCCTGACAAACATGTACACATATAAAATCATAGTTTATGTAAAATGTAATGAAATAGTCCATTTATTTTGAAGAAATGTGAGATAACAAAACAATAAAAAATGCGAGATGTACCTATAGCTGAGTTACAGTTTAACAAGGTGACTGCATCTGCCCGTAGGTGAGCAGTGGTTTAACAGGTGTAAAATGAGTGCCTGTAGGTGAACAGTGGATTAACAGGTGTAAAATGAGTGCCCCTAGCCTAGCTGAGTGTAGTATGCGTGCTAAAAGCCAAATGAAGCGTAAACCAGCGTAACCCGTTTGCGCGGAGCTGCGCACCGCGCCAACAAGCTAACCGACGGGCAACGTTGAGCAAGCTGTATCAAAACTGCCTTTACACAGACACACCCCTTAGCCTGTCTAGACAGTCATAAAAATAAAAAGCAGTGGCCATGGTCGAACCCAGGATACTATGCACCATAGTTAAGGTACTGAACCACTAAGCCATGACAGCAGTACATAGAAATGCAGTAATAGCAAATATATAGGAATGAATACAAAGTGGAGCATGACAAAGCAGGTTTTGTGAAGTTGATACAATTCCAAAACGGCCAATCACAGATATGTGCGGGAAAAACGGCATATATAAGCCCCATAGGCGGGAATACACAGCATAAACGATTGTAGAACTAACATGCAGCCAGAATGTCAGGAGTAGGTGAGGGTAGTTGCTTCCGAGCACAGAGGTGGGGCATTGAGGAGTCCAGATACATGGTCTGGCTCCTAGTCCACAATCATGAGGCCCAACTCATGCAGGGCCAGGTCCTGTGGGGAGCATATAGGGCTGAGGCGTGGGACCAGTTGGCTCATGATCTCACCAGTGCCACAGGGATTCCAAGGACTGGTGAGCAGGTTTGTCACCACCATGCGGACCTGAAGAGACACAAGCAGGACCAATTGAACCTTTGGATCCAGGAGGACCGGCAAATGCCCAACGCCACACTACTGAGTAAGTTACATTTAATTATGTATGTAAGAAATTAAACTAGCTGATATTATGGAGATGTGTATTCCAATATTACTTCATTTATATTACAGCTGCAGGTGTCCGTTCTGCGAACCGCAGAGCCTATGGCGATAGGCTGGTGTGGTTGCAACACCAGGCAGGTCAGTAATCCTCTCCCAGTAACTGTAAAGAAATATAAAAGTATGACAGTTAGTAAAAGAGTGCAGTGTAGTCACTAAGTAATAAAATGTGCAAGTAACAGTGTAAGAGTGTTTGCAAGTATTGCTTGATTACAAAAGTGTGTTGCAGTCTGTAATCCAAACAGAAAAATGAAAATGTCTGAAACAAAGTCTGAAATAAAGATGCCCCACCTGTAATATAATAGTACACAACCTGCAGCAGGCTGAAAAGTACAGCTGCAGAAGATGAGAAAATCACATGTGTGAAATATACCCCTGTTGAAATACTGAAACATGACAGAAGTGAGACTGCTGGAAAGGATTGTAATAACTACAGGTAAAACATGTCAATAAAGCCTAGAAGTAAGTACCATCCTGAATAGTAAAATGAAAACAAGTGAGAGAGTGTGAGGAAGAGTTATGAATCCACCAATAAAGTAGTAATAACCCTTGAATAAAGTATACTGCAGTCAGTACAGAATGAAATGAATGTGAGAAGCAGAACCAAACAGTGAAATCTGTTCAAAGTGTTGCTGCAGCTGGAATGTGTATCCCAAAATCTGGATATGTTGTTCTCAGTCTGCAATATGCAGACAGTATGATTGTCTGACATACCAAACATCCACAGTTGTCTATATCTATATAAAGCAAATGTAGCAGGATGATGTAGCTGAACAAAGCCAGATATGAATGTGTATGAAGAACAATAAAATGTATATCGATGTAGCAGTAACAGTCCTATCACCAAATTGAAGTAGTTATCATATAGGAAACTGTAGTTAGAACAGTAGTGTGTATATATGTGCAGCTATTAGAAATGTACAGCATATGTATTGTTATTCGAAGGTGTTAATATTATTTTCTTCACCCCACCCTATAACCACATATAACCCATTCCATGTGAAAATGGTATGTGCAATCACAATTAACACCCCTGGACATTTGTCCTGTTGGGTCATAAATATTTGGATGTCCGTTGATGCATCTGCCCTGTTCATACATCCAAACCTGATGGCCTGTTGCCATCAATCAACCCTGCATGTTGTTGGACTGTGTATTGCTGTTCAAATTATGCATGTGTTATGCTCGCTGTTCAATGGTGTAAATATCTGGGTGTTTGGTTAATGGGAATACTAATGCATGCTGTTACAACTAATTGCGAATGGTATTGTATGTTACTAACCCAAACTGTCATGACATAATGCAAAACATAGGACGACAGGGAAGGTGGGTTCCAGCGGACCCACCTCTCCCACCTCAGCTGGCGAGTGCACCTGGCACTAGTGCCCAGTCTGGACCCTCCTCCAGTGGCCCTGTGCCACCTGCGGGTGGAAGCGCTGCAGGGGATGGGGCTCATCCCCCCTCTGCAAGCGTGGCCGGAGGAGAACCACCACTCACCCTCCATAGCGTCCGGACTGTGGTGCGTAGGGAGATCTGGGACTCTGTTCTTGGGCCCCTATGCCAGCTTGAGGCACAGGTGGCACAACCTACGGACATGCCTGTTGCCTGGCCTACACAGCCCCCAGGACAGCTCCGTCCTGGGCAGTGAAGGAACAGTGGCAACTGCCCATGGGTGGGGATATCAGTTCCACTGTTGCCATCTGTGGGCTCATGGGCTCTGGATATCCAAACATCCGTCCCCGTCAATTGTGTAACCCCCCCACACGTGTCATACACCGCCCCTGTATGCGTCTTGTTTGTCTTGTCTTGTCTGTTGACCTACCCAACCTACCTCCCCAGCTATACCGACTTCCTTCACCTGACATACCACTCTCACCTGAAAAAAAAAAAAAGGGCACTCTGTACCCACAAAAAAATTACGCCCCATACATAGCTGCCCATTCCGCACACATGTCTGCTGGACATGGAAACTATCAATTACAATTGGCTGTACAACAAGTATTATTGTTGTCCTGACACCTCTCTCAGGGGTGGAAGGTTTCAAATGTCACACCAAATTACATACATATGCACAGCTGTTGCTGATGAAGAAATGGGCAGCTATGGGCCTTACCTACATCCCTTCTGCAAATCCCAAGCTTGTTTCCCTACTGTCTTACCCTCTTTGTGACCTCTTTTTCACCACTTTCTTGTCTCCCCATTTTCATTTCTTTCAAAGAAAATAGCGCAGGTGTGCGCCAGAGTAAGCACTGTTAAGCGGTTGTAAGCGGGTGTGCGCGTGTGTGAGCAGAGCTAAACGCCAGTGCGCATGCGTGAGCTCCACGCAAACCAGTGCTAACCCGGTTACAACTGCTTAAAAGTGCCTTAGTCACTCTGATTGACAGGTCCTGTAGTCAGTTCAAAAGCAAAATAAAATCCCACTGTCAGTCCCGAACCCAGGACCTTGGAAACAGTAGTCTGCATGACCTACCACTAAGCCATGACTCTTATACAAGAACATTGTGCTAAAATAAATATACCATGTAATAGTAGGAATGAATGTAAAGGGAATATAGGATGTGTAGTAAACAAAGCATGTCATTTATACTTACTGTCAAAACTAGTGGATTTCCATAATAGTAGTGTGTGAACAGAAACAGCCATGCTAGTTGGTAGCTAGTAGGTAATAATGTCAGTTAATGTACATATATAAATGTATGTATATTTACATATATATATATATATATATATATATATATATATATATATATATATATATATATATATATATATATATATATATATATATAGTTGTAGGTGTCAGTGTGCATACACACTTACTACAGGAAACAGGAGAGAGGAATGGAGAAATGTGAATCTACAACACAGCCTGAATCATGAGAGAGATACTAACCTTTACACTCACAGAACAGTGTCCACAGCATACCAGCATGGTCACCGCCCTTACAATCTGAAAGGGAAACACCTATCTCACATGCCCTTTTATAGCACTGTCCTGAAATCACAGTGAGAACTGCAATCAGTACACAACTGGCTGCATGCAATTAGCAAATGCTGGCTTACAATTGGTGCAGAGGCCATCACATGGACTTATGCAGATACCTACAAAAGCATCCTGTACTCACACTCCACACATGCAATACGTTCATTGCACTGTCTGGAGGCAGACAGAGAGAGAGAGAGAGAGAGACAGAGACAGAGACAGAGACAGAGAGAGAGAGAGAAAAAAAAACACAAACAACAACACACGGTACACACACTGAGTCTAAGCTGTCAGCAGTGACAGTAGCAAGCCATGCCAGCAGCAGCAGGAAGCAGTAGTAGCGGTGACGCAACCAGCTGCGACAAACACAGGTAACGTAAAGTAACAGGTTAATAGTCTGCATACTGTGCACCCTCCATATGTGTCATAGGTCTGTATCTATAGGTATGTCCATGTGATATGTTGTGTGCACGTAGTTCCACCAAAAGGGGATGACTATACATTACATGTCATTCAGTGTTAGGCCATGATCCTGGCAGCAGTTTTCTGTTGCAGTGAGGCCTGTCTGTAGGATGTGTGTGTCAGCTGGTGTAATGACTATGGCGCTTAGTTAGCAGTCATCTGGGAACTTTGTCATCCACAACCTGCACATGTTCGCTTTTACATCTGAGAAATAAATGCCAAACAAGAGGGGTCCTAGGACAGAGGCCTGTGGGATACCACATGTGACTGGCATTGAGTCTGACATGGCTCCTACAATATCGATATTATGGATTCTGTATGTCAACCAGTGTGCAACCCATCATGTGACATATGTAGTAACATGTAAGCTAATGAGCTTGTCTATGATGCCTGAGTGGAGTACTGTGTTGAAGGCCTTAGGCAAGTCCAGGTGGGCTGTATGGATTGCGTTGCCCTCATCAATGGCTGTAGTGGCTGTTTTGAAAGGTCAACCAGGTTCAAAAGGCAGGATCAGCCCATCACAAAGGCAAACTGGCCGGGAACAAGTGTCTGCAGGTACCCAATATCGCTGTATATGCGTCCCATACTGAATCATTCCATAGCTTTGCAGACCAGGCTGGTTAAGCTTATGGTGCGGTAGTTCCCAGGGTCAGTAGAGGTGCCTCCTTAGTGGAGTGGGACCACTGTTGCTGTATGCCAGTGTTCAGGTACATATCCTGTAGTACGGCTAAGGTTAAATATCAGTCTTATATGCGGTTGTATGTCCTCTTGTAGTTCACGTAGCACACATCCAGGGATACCATCAGGTCACATTGATGCTGTGTGTTCTGCTTTGCTGAGGGCAGCCCTCACCTGGACATGTGAGATGATAGGGAGGTTACATTCAGCTGTGATAAGTATTTCTACTTGTGGGGGAGAAGGAGGGGGGATACGTGCACTGAACCTGTCTGCAGGAATGTTGCCAATATCTGTGTGTTCGGTGAATGTTTAATAGGTGTGTATTAACTCAGGGCATATCTGAGTCATGTGGTCCATATGTGTAACATAACTGAAGAAGGCCTTGTGGTTATCTATAGTGTTCGTGGCCATTTCCCTCCCAGAGTAGGACGTGGATGTTGTTATGAGAGACCGTAGCTTATTACCAGTGCTGACCACAGATGCCTTCCCTTAATGTGAATCTGCTCTGTCCTGCAGTAGCCTCCTTCTATTGTTATACAATCTGCCTTTGGCTGGGGTCCACCGGACAGGATGCCTAACCTTTGTGCATAGGGTCTGGGTTAGAAATGTGTGTGCATGTTCCATGTAATCTTTGGGATGTCCGTGGGAAGCATTCGCAAAGGGGTCAGCAGAATGGGTTGTGGCTTCCACTGGCCCAGTGGGCTGCATGGATACCATCTCAGTCCTAACAAGTGAATAACTGTCTAATCACATACATATCAAGGTAGTCTACTGTGCTGGTGGTGGTGGTGGTGGTGGTGGGATATGTATATCCAGGCCGAGTAACTTGTGTCCAGATCACACTAGTGGATGGCGTTCCACATACAGTACCTTGGTATGAACCCCCAGAGTGAGGTTGTGCATTGGACCTGTCGCAGTGTGCTGACCGATGGGACATGCTACTATGTTGTATGGAATGTGGCAGGTATTGTTGCACAGGTATTGGCTGAGCACTGATATCTGGCCATGTATGTGTGTATCCACCAAGAGACACACACATGCTACATATGGGAGTAGTAGTATATCACTACAGTTGAGTATCATGTATAGTATGTGTGCCATATATTGCTGACATAGTCTGCTGATATCCTGTTTGTGTTCTCTTCCAGGGACATGGCGCATCAGCGTAATCCCGCCTATTCTGCAGCAGAAGATGAGGAGATACACCAGAGCCTGGTGTGGGATTATGACATATTGTTTTCCCGCACCAGCCAGAATCAGCAGGAGAGGGCTGCACTGTGGCAAGACCTTGTCCGTAGGGCAAATGACATTGGCACGCATAATAGGACATATGAGCAGGTACGACATCACTGCAGTGATTTAATCAGAAATGTCCGTCAGCGTGCGTCGGATATCCACAGGCAACAGGTTGCCACAGGAGGTGGGTGGCCACACATCCCCTCACCAGACTAGAGGGGCTACTCCTAAGTGTTGTGGCTCCAGCCCCGGAACAGCAACAGCAATACACCTGCATCATGATGGAGGCTGGATCCACACAGCAGCACGACATGGAGCATGCAGGTAATATGCCATATGTACACTTGACTGTTCTGTACACTGTTAGTTTATGCATGTGTAAGGTGTGTCCGTGGTATGTACTGTCAACATAGTATGTAATTGTGCAGGTGTTATATTGGCAATATCAGCAGCTGACGTGTGAAAGGCAACTGGTGTACTACTGCACTGTACCATATGCAGTATCAATGGCACAGTTGTGCCCACTGACATTAATCTCCTCATTTCTGCAGGTCCCTCCAGTGTTACAGCAAGGCAGGCCATCCATGCTGGTGAGTGTGTTTTAACAATACCTATAATAGTCCTGATAGTGCTAGTAATACTAGTGTAACTCAGTAGTGCTCTGTGTGTATACTGCGGAGTGTGCATGTGTGCATGTGTGCCTGTGTCCACGCGGTGCATGTGCATGTGTGCATGTGTGCCTGTGTCCACGCAGGTGCATGTGTGCATGTGTGCATGTGTGCACGCGGTGCATGTGTGCATGTGTGCATGTCCACGCGGTGCATGTGTACGTGTGCATGTGTGCATGTGTGCATGTGTCCACGTGTGCATGTGTGCATGTGTGCACGTGTGCATGTGTGCATGTGTGTATGTGTGCATGTGTGCCTGTGTCCATGTGTGCATGTGTGCATGTGTGCATGTGTTCACGTGTGCATGTGTGCATAAGTGCATCACTGGTAACATTGTGTGGACACTGTAAACTGTGTTTCCTGTCTTCCTCCCACAGGCTCTGGTGCTGCTCTGGTGTCCTGCAGCAGGGAACCTGAATCTGGTGCCACAGGTACTGATAATGATGATATCTGTGTAATGGCACAGGAAGGTGTGTCAGGGTCCACCATTGGTCAGCCATTGACAGTACACAGCTGTCAACCCCATCATTGCACACAGTCATCCTGCCAGTACATCCTATGTCACCATTGTCCCTAGGTGATGGACAGGATACAGTGGGCATTGACCAGGGTAATGTAGTATCTGTGGCACATGCTTTCCCACACAGCAGCCATGGGCAGGGTCCTGCGATGGTACCACACAGACAGTTGCCCATGGGTTCTCGTGGGAGCATCCATGGGCGCACTGCCTCTGGCAGATGTGCCCAAAGAGGTCTGTCAACCTCAGCTATGTTTCGGCTGTCATGCAGGCACAGTCGCCAGATGGAAAGGTACACCAGACAGGGTCTGAGGGAGCTGAGAGCATGTCGCACAGCCATGACTGACAGTATGCGTGACATCGTGGATGCTATCCGTAATTTCACCGATGTCATAGACAGACGTTGTGGGGACATATTACAGCAGTTCCACAACCAAATGTCCATGAGCCAGGGCAATGGTGGGCAGTTGCGGCGTCGACGTGGCCGTATGCCAGCAACAGCAGCAGCTGGCAGTTGGTGTGGATGACAACAGGCCCGTGGACGCCCCCATAGTGCCAGCAGCAGCCCCAGCAATGCTGGGTCTGTGCTGTCATCGGAATGCCTCAGGAGACCACATGCACGTGGCTCTGGACAGTCCCAACAGGGACCTGTGTCCAGTCAACACACTCCCACTTCTGATGACAGTACCCAGTCTGGCTTAGTACCGGATACAGTCCGTAGCACCCCTGCCAGGCACAGGTACCGTGTCCGTGCCCACAGACACTGATCTGTATGACCTGCCAGGTGCAGTCTGTGGCTGTCCACAAACTCCTGTATATGGCAGCCATGAGGTGGAACTGTGTGCGTGCATACACACATGCGAAATGTTAACACCTAGGGCTACCACATACATGCACACACTGCACCAACAGTGCCCCACCCTGTACTGCTGTCCCTCACCAACACACATACACACACATGTCAATTGGTGGTATCAGTGGCAGACTCAGGCATACCTAATTCACACCCTGTGCATATGATGAAACTGTGCCACCTCCTGTAATCTCCAACATCAGTGCAGGAACAGGTAAACACGTTGCTGATGCACAGGGTGACTACATAGAAGTGTATTAGTAGTATCATGTTGGTAACAGTACAGTGTGCTGATATGACTGTGTGTGTATCCCAGCATGCCTGATGCAGTAACCGTATGACTGTCCTGAATTGTTATCTACACCCATAGTACCAAAGTGTAACAGCTGCACATTATTGCATACCAGTGGTAAGGATGTCAATAGATAGCCACATACATGGGTAGCACAGGGGGGAAGCTAATGCAAGTAGTGATACGCAATGATGGACATGTACAGTAATGGTGGCAAGTTGCCCACAACGACTATGCAATGTGGATGTTTGCGCATGTTGATATGTGTGCAGTACCAATGTAATCCAAATCACAATTAACTATGACATAATATCAGTTCTACCATGGACATCTGAGCTGTGCATTCCTAGGTACATGTTGATAGTGCCTACATATTTGCACTGTTACCTACTGTTAGTGTTACCCCTTCTTTGTTGTACAAAGGACTACTTCCAGCCCTGCTTACTGTAGCTTTGTTTGCATGCATGTTCACTTGGGGTTCCCTGGAACACTGCTTCCACCTGCAATGCAGAGTTACAGTGCTTCTGTGGACTCCTAGTGACATCTGCATAGCGTACGATATGTATGTCAAGTTTACACATGACAGAATGTCACTGTCTGTCCTGTTCGCATGTACGTTGCCTGTGACACATTGCACATGTCTTACCTGGCATTTACCCACGTGCAGTCTTATATGCCAGTGCTATGAAATCAGTAGCAGTACACCCACACATACACACCTTCAGTATGTTGTTCCCCATTGGCCCTATGTGTTGGTAATCACCATGGCAATCACACTACTATGGTAGCATGTGCAAAGGTAACCTGTGAATCACCTCTATGGTCCAGTTGTGGTTTATGTGAGTCATGTGGCAATGTCACAGCTGCCACATGTATGCAGTCAACCATCACCCCTGGCCAGGAACGTACAACACATGTGTGGGATGCCACCACATAGCCAATCTGGGGACTGAGCACTCTGAACCCAGTAATGCCATACCCTGTCAGGTGGCATGACATACTACAGTGACTGCAATACCAGTCAGACATAGACCCGCACTGACAGTAATCTGAACACACTGGGGCATACTTGCAGACTCAGAATAGCATCCTGCCTGAGCATCACACACCTCCGCAGCTGGCACACAGGCATACGTTACGTCGGAACAGAGAACATGCCACACATGGCACACACATCCCGTGTGACACACACTCACAGCCTGTAGGGCTACACAACACACCTGCTACAGATGTGTCAGGTACCTCTCTTGGCTGCTGCAGTGGGGTCCCGCTCAACAGGCTGTACATGGTGAAGGTCACAGTGATATGCCTGTGGGGCACTATGGTCCACCACAAAACACATGCATACAGGTCAGTCAGAGGCATGGACACATATGACTCAGTCATTGACCATGCCACTATGGATGACCTGAGACATACCTCCCTGGACTACATGATAGGGAACATAGAAGGGATCTCTCAGCATGTGGCATGGGCCAGTATGAGCCTGATCTTGGTTGCCATCATACCCTCACCAGGTATGCTACCACTATATGTAGGAAGGGTGTTCTTTGTCTACATTCTGCTCAATCTCCAATGTCATTCATAGGGTATCCACTGGCTGTCAACGTGTGCTTACATGCTAGGGAAGCCACAATGATTTGCGAGGGGCAGCTTGCATGTGACACCCATGGGCCAATGTATATTGGCGAAGCCCCTTGATACACACATAGTGCCTTATGCTGCAGGACATGGATTACATAGCCACCTCCGTGGGTATCACACAGGATAGGACACTAACAGTGATGCTACACAACACCACTAGTGTACACTGCAAGATGCATGCACTGGACACTGTCCTCAGCACGGTGTACTGCAATGTCTGTGCAGTACCAGAGTCCTGATTCACGGCTCACAGGTGCAACCCATCACTGCCAGGTTATACCTCATACCATGCCTGTCGCCCCCTACACATGTAACACATATGGACAGGGGGGTGGTATCCCAAGGCACCACAGATACACACACCTCCAGGTTGTTGGCACAGACAAAGCATCAGGGCCTATTCATGTGCAGCTAACAGTGTGTCGGACTGCCTTCTGGTTCATAGCCTGGCACACACAACCCTCCCATACACAGGAAACCCACCTATCCTCCATAACAACACTGGCAATATGACAGTCTCAAGAACTGTCTTTATATGGCTGGACTGCATCCAGCCAAACATTGTGCGTGAGCATTACTGTAGCTGCAACACACTAGTTGAAAGGTTCCCAGCATGTGGTCACTGAATTGCAGTGGAATAACATGTTACCACTCCCACAACAGGTGGGAACATGCAGCACCTGTACATCGACTACATGTAGACTATATGGCCCAGACCAGATGTGTATCCCCTGCTGTAGGTATTTTACCATATACACCCACACTGTATAGACACATACCATGCGGCCCTGCACAGTAAGACACAGTCATATTGTTATGCATTGCAAATACCATTTATCCACTCAAGGCACGTGTCAGACATGGTAACTACTGCAGGTCACAGGTATTTATGTGTATGTGTCACACACATACATCATGTGTGCACTGCCATTGCTGGTTTAGGCAATGGCATGCATTGTTATGCACAAAGACCCACACAAGGTCATAATGTGTGACACAACCACACGTGGCAGTTGTGGGTTTCCAAAACATACCTATCTGTACTCTGAACATGGTAATAGACCCAGTAGCGGAGCGCACTATTGGCATTACTGGCCAACTAGCCCTGTTTGGCGGTGCTGATAGTGTGGTGACATCCCCTGTGTTTACTGGGGGAATATGCAGCATCTGGTGTAATGTAGTATTTGCCAAAAGGAGCTGTTCTCTCACACTTGCAATTACACACACGCTACTACCCCCACACACACACTTGCCATTTGCAGGATTCAAACCCCTACCTAACTATGTCATGACATGTGAGAGAGATGCATTAGTGAAGCGCACTATTCGGATTACTAGGAGGTTCCTCTTCTCTGGCTGTAGTTATAGGGTGCTGACATCATCAGTGTTTGGAAAGGGTAATGTGCATCATGTAGTGTGATCTCCTGATTGCCAGGAATAACACGTTTTTCATACAGAATTGCACACACACAAACTTCTCACACACACTTGCCATTTGCAGGTTTCAAACCCCTACCTAACTATGTTATGACACTTGAGAAAGACGCTTTAGCAGAGTGCGCTATCCGGATTACTGGGAGGTGTCCCTTCTCCAGCTGTATGTATAGGGTGCTGACATCATCAGTGTTTGGAAAGGGTAATGTGCATCATGTAGTGTGATCTCCTGATTGCAAAAAAGCACATGTCTTTCATACAGACTTGCACACACACAAACACCCCACATCCAAACACACACACACTTGCCATTTGCAGGTTTCAAACGCCTATCTAACTATGTTATGACACTTGAGAGAGACGCATTAGCAGAGTGCGCTATTCGAATTACTAGGAGGTTTCCCTTCTCCTGCTGTACTTATAAGGTGCTGACATCATCCGTGCTTAGATAGGGGAATGTGCATCCTGTAGAGTGCTTTCACAGTTGCCAAAAGGGACATCTCTCTCACACAGACTTGAACACACACTAACCCCCCACACACACTGGGCAGTTGCAGGATTCAAACCCCTACCTAACTATGTTATGACACTCGTGACAGATGCATTAGCAGAGCACGCTATTCTAATTACTGGGAGGTTTCCCTTCTCCTGCTATACTTATAGGGTGCTGACATCATCCATGCTTAGATAGGGGAATGTGCATCCTGTAGAGTGCCTTCACAGTTGCCAAAAGGGACATCTCCCTCACACAGACTTGCACACACATCAACCACACACACACACACACACACACACACACACACACACACACACACACTGAGCATTTGCATGGTTCGAACTCCTACCTACCTATATTATGACACTTGAGGGAGACGATTAGCAGAGCCGCTAACCGAATTACTGGGCATCTGGTCTGCACCTGCAGTATTTATAGGGTGCTGACATCTTTATTTTTACAGAGGTATCTACATGTAGTACTACCTGTCAGGTGGGGGATAGCATATATATGCATTTGCAGCCACCTACGTCAGGGTCAGATATGCACATCGCACTGGCAGGTTATGTTCTATACCATGCTTCGTGACCACTGGACCTGTAACACACAACACAACCAGTCCAGAACACCACTCCCACATCCAGGACACACACTTTGCTTCCCTGGGAACAGTGCCGGGATATGCAGGTGTGCACATACACCATTCCAGTTGTTAACATCAGGTACAGGCATATTGTGTGTGAGAACTACTCAGGCCTCTACCACTTTATCCTACAGCCACTGCAATTTGTGGGTCCATGTGCTATGGCAGAACCACACACCACAGCCACATGGGGGAATACATATTGCACCTGTCCATCTGCAACATGGGTACTCACTGTTCCACACCAGAGGTAGACCACCATTGTTGATATCTGACCATACCCACCTTTCCCTGGACATCCATATCCCATCCCCACCCCCAGGCAAGGTTGTCACTGAAAACAAACTGTATTTAGCACAAGCAGACTCTACACTTGTGAAGACTGGGGTGGACGACTTCAAAGGACCCATGCTGGGGGACTATACTGGCCACTCTGCATAATCCTTGACAATTGCATTCTATGAGCATGTGTAAGGTTTGCATTGATCATGCTATCCCACATATACCCATGACTGCTCCACAACAAGACACCTGTCAGGTGTACACCAGCCATATATGAGCCGTCCAACAGACAGAGTGAGCTAATACATTGCAGAGCTGTAGCCCACAGAGGGAGGACATTTGTGAACAGTACCGGCATGACACTTCATTCCCACATAATCATCACAACACAGTGTTGACAGTGGAATTGTCCAGACAATGCAGATAGGGCTCCCCTCAGTCTGTTACTGATGGCCACTTACTGTTAAAGGTCCTCAGCAACACTCTTCCAGCACACACCAACAACATGGCTGTGGCTTAGCACTTTCAAACCCTGGGATCTCCACTGTGCCCCTGCTTGACAGAGGCACAGCTCACTATCCTCACACGTTGCCTTATGTGACCTACTTTACAGTGGCACAGTAGCCTACTGTACTGGGGATGCAGATGCCAAGCACACTCTGGCTAAGCTGTCATTCCCTAGGGCAACAAGCCTAGTATTCATATGTTCAATTGTCAGATGCACAATATTTGTTGTGCTGTTATACTGTTTGCAGGTCTTTATTGCCATAGCATTCCCTGTTCCTATGAACAACTTGTGTATCTGTGGAAGATGTTTGAATATGAGGGCGATCCACTATATCACTTATGTCTCTGTAGTCATTTACTGTGTGCACTGGGCAGATTGCTGTGTTGTGGTTGGTTCCTGGAATGACACGTACAAATACCAGATATGTGTGGCCAACTGCTAAACGGAGATATGGCCAAAGTGTGTGAGCATGCCCAGTTCAGCCTTTCCATGGCATGTTGTCTGACATATGCCTCATTTATCAAAGTGTACGAGCATGCCCAGTGTGAGCCTTTCATATGTTGAACTCTGAAGTCCACCACATATTTGGGTGTGTGTGAACTTCAACAATATCTCACGTTTATGGTTGTGTGTTGGGTGTCATGTTGTGTACTAACTGGCCAACTGCTTCGTGTCTGCCACAACAGGGATTATACTGTGCCTGCAGGGATTGCATGGGAAACTTTGCATACAGTTGTCAACATCCTTTCATAATGACCTAACACTGTAGTACCGTATAGTGTACTGGTTCAGTAGTTTCACTGTGGTGGACAGTATCCTGGGCTTTAGTCCTATCACTGCTTGACATCTTCATAGTGAGCACAACAGACTGTGTAGGGGCCAGTTGTGCACATATGACCATGTTGCATTATGTTCAGATATGGACTACCTACACCAGGCTTGTCCAACATTGGTAGTGTATTCCACAACATAGGTGGACATTGGCAAACACTAGCGATGTTCCCTAGGCCATTTCTGATGCTAGTCACAGGGTGTGTTTGTCCTTCGACACACATTGTAACTGGAGTTTGCCATGACATATGTCATGGTTAGTATACTGTGCCTCCGTCTACCTCTGACATAACAGTGATACCCAGGGTTAACCTACCATCTCCCATCCACTCATCGGGATTCCTCTTGAGGGGTGTCGATAGGTGACTCTTGGCTAACCTGTACTGGGAGTTCACTCAAGAGTGGGGTGCCTTCTGTGTTATGGATCATTCTGTACAGCTTGTCCTATGTATGTCAGTGCTGGGGTTCAGGTCTCTCATGTGCATAGCTCACTGCCATTCAGATTGTACAAGGTGCAGCATGTTCATTGATTCCAGCTTGACATGGCTTCATACATCATGCACAGCTTGCCTCTGGCTGGGCAGTATGGCAATGTGTGGAGCTGCAGTTTGTTTACTCAGGCAACACATGGCATCTCTTCATGCTCTTGCTACTCCTGGTGGGGTACTGTTGTGGACTTTACAGTTGATGGAGGTGTCTGCTGAGGTATATCCCACAGGCTGTTGTAGTCAATTGTGACGCTGATGAAGGATGACTGCAGAGCCACAGTGACCTCCCCTTATCTACATCTGACAACCTTCATGATTGCTGGGTATATGGCATGTTTCT
The DNA here is from genome assembly GCF_019279795.1 of Protopterus annectens. Classification (NCBI taxonomy): domain Eukaryota; kingdom Metazoa; phylum Chordata; order Ceratodontiformes; family Protopteridae; genus Protopterus; species Protopterus annectens. The sequence continues at coordinate 47,089,988 of NC_056737.1, read as the reverse complement.
GTGAACACTACAGCCACATGTTTGTCCAGTGCAGGATATCTATCACCTTGTGTCCCCAGGTCTCTCATTACATGTTAGGTACGTAATGGGTTAACACCTGTGTGGTAATTTGTGGGCACTTACTGTATATCCACGGTGATTGTCTATACACAGTTCTGCAATTAGCTTGCTGACATGGCTATGGCTCCAGTTGTCTGTTTCTAGGTGGCCCTTTTGTGGGTTGCTTGTGTCAGCTGGGGGTCAGATATTGTGGGCTGTTTGTACTCCTCTGCATACATGTTCAGTCACAGTCCTTCCATGTTGGCCTGTACCTATGGGACATATATACGGAACGGGGGGGGGGGATCCCACGACCAAGCCTTGTGGGATGCCACTCATATCTGCTTTGTAGTCTGACATGGATGCAGCATGTCTGACCATGTCAGTTCTGTCCTTGGTCTGGTTTGCAACCCCTCTACTGACATAGGGGTATAGATTTAAGCTGGTTGAACATATCCATACTGAACTCGTAGGGTATTGTCTGGAAGCATATGCACAGTCCAGCTATGCTGTGTGGACTACATTGCCCTCATCAATGACCTTAATGACTGTTTCAAATGGGTCAAACATGTTTAGGGGCAGGATCTGCAGTTACGACAGCCACACTGTGTAGGGTCCGGTATCAGTAGGTCCACAATAGCTTTATGTCTGCGGTACATACTGATCCTTTCCATAGCTGTGCAGATCAAGCTTGTCAGGATCCTGGGGTGGTAGTTTGCAGTATCCATTCAGGCAACACCTTTGTTGTGAAGGACCACTGTTGTTGTACACTGCTCTTTGGGTACATATCCTGTGGTAAGGCTGACATTGGGCAGTAGTGTGATTTGGCATTCCATTATTCTTGGAGTCCATGTTGGCCTCAGCCCAGGACACCATCACATACCTTGCTGCTGTGTGTTTTGCTTTGCAGATGATGGCTGTTACCTCAGCATCTGCAATGTCAGGGGACCAGCAGTCTGCTGGGATAGATATTTTGCATTCTGGGGGGGGGGGTTTGCACTGCACCTGTCAGGTTGTATGTTGGCAATATGTGTGTGTGTGGTATGTTGTTTGTAATATCTGTGTGATTTGGAGCATATCTGTGGATTCCCAACATGGTTCCTACCATCAGTTAAGTAAGCCTTGTGATTATCCTTAGTGTCCTGTACAATTTGTATCTTCATAGGTTCATGGGTTCATACTAGGCTATCCACCCTAGGGCATTAGTAAGCCAAGCCAGAGTGTGTGTGTCTTTCGCTGCCCCTTGCTATGTGACTATTATGGCCATTTATGATTTTCTTTTACTGTGCCTCTGTCTGGACGTGACACAGTGAAGACCCCAGTGTACATGTACGATCATCCATCCACTTGGCAATATTCGTGTTGAGGGGTGTCAGTGAGGGCTCTGCCTAACATGGATTGGGATCCTGTTTCTGGGTGTGGGGAGCCTCTGGGTTATGTATCTGTCCCTCCAGCACATCCTATTTCATTATGTGTTGAGGCTGACATCTGTCACTCTCACAGCTCCAATGGCTTTGGTTTCCTGTGGTGGAGCATGTCCATTACTCCTGTGTTGGACATGGCCTTGTACAACAGACATACAATGCCTCTGTGTAGGCAGTCTGTGACTGCATTCAGCTGGGGTGTCTACAGCCAGGCAGCATATGACATATATCTGACCCCCTTTATCCTCTTGGTGGGGTACCTTTGAGGTCTTCCGAACTGCTGCAGGTGTCAGGTACGGTACATCCCATATGAGTCATTGTACTAGATTATGGGTCTGATAAGGGAACAGTACAGCGGCACAGTGACCTCTGTTGATGTAGATGTGAATCCTTTCATGATACGGTGTCCAATATCGACAATCTTCCTAGCCACACTGGCATTGTGAGTGTCACATGACAGGTTACTGTCGACTTGTGTCCCTAGGTCCCTGATTACTCCTTGCATACATAATGGATTACCACCTATGTAGTAATTTGTGAGTACCTTGTCTGGTATTTGGTGGGACATTCATACTGTCCAGTGTCTTCAGGATGTCTGGGTGGAGTTCTTGTGTGTGAGAGTGTGGTCTGTCGCATGCTACAGACTGTACAGCAGTTTTGACTACACTTAGGTGCACATGGGTGGTCTCCGCTGCTTTGTGCATTGTCAGTTACCTGGCTGTATGGGTGTCTGTGCTGCATATGGATACTCCTCCTTTGATGTTTTGGTCCAGGTGTTGGGGCCATAACGCATGATATGTGGTATAACCTGGTAGTGCTGGTGTGTTATCAGTAGGCTTGCAGCAGGCTTCTGTCACTGCACAGACATCGATGTTCTCCATACTGGGAAGTGCCTCAGGGGCATGCATATTGCAGTTTACACATCTGGCATTGGTCAGCATTATCCTTATGTTTCTTACCACTTATGTTTTCTAGGGTGGTGGGTTAGTCTTTTTGGCCTTGCCTACATACGGCTCTATGGAGGTGGCAAAGGCCTTATCCAGTATCCAGATGCCCAGGGGTAACAGGTGCAAGCCATCCCTGGAACAGCAGCATGGCTTGTCATGTATGCCATCTCAATCAGACAGACATTAGACCCTCTTGGACTGACAGCTGTAACTGTGCCACCTGTTAAAGCTGATCATTCTGTGTTTGTACTGTGGCATCATTCTTGGTGAGGGTGGATGCTGCAAACGGCCAGTGTCATACCGGCCTGGGGTACATACTCAGAGAGCTCATCCATGTCTCTTTTCATGTAGTCCAGGGAGGTACATCTCAGGTCATTCACACCAGCATGGACAATGAGTGCATCATATTTCTGCTTGCTTTGGGGTGACCTGCGTACTTGTGTTATGTGGCATATTGTGGCAGCCTACAGGCAGCTTACTGTACCCTTTCCCTTGTGTAGTCTGGTGAGTGGGACAGCAGAGTGTCTGCCTATACAGACACCTATTACAATTGTATCAGGCATGTTGTTAATCCTTCTGGACTGTGACTGTTTGGCACACCAGCTTTGTGTACTATGTCTTGCATGTGCTATGTTTGGAGGTTGTGGTTGCTTGGGATCTGCTTTGGAGGCTTCTGTTGGTGTGGTGTGTTTGCAATTAGGGCCTCCGGGAATGTTTTTCTGTGTTTATGTGTTTGGTTTACAGTTGTGATAGGTCTATGTGGGACTGGGTTTGTGGTGTATGTGGTTACCTTCTCCTCCTGACTAGTTTTGACAGTACTGAGTTGGGGAGCTCAGCCCGTTTGGATACATGGTTGCATCTCTCACATATATTTGTATTTATTGGGAGGAGTTGTGGGTTGTTCAGTACTTGGGCTAGGTGTCACATTGCCTCTGGATTCACAGATTCTACTTGTGGCTGGCCTTAGTGGATTGTATGTGTGGACATATTTTATTGCCATACTACTGATCAGTGATTACTTCCTTTTATGTTTGCTCTATCATGTAGTAGCTTCCTCATTCTCTTGCATGGTTTGGTAATGGCTGGAGTCCAGCATGCCAGATGCCTGCGGTATGGCATTGTGTCTTGTTGTTATTTGTGATTGCATACTTCAAGCATTCCTGGCTGTGTTCATGGAATGCCTGTATAACATGTTCTGCGGTGTGTCCCATATTCTGCACTTGCACAGGGTCTTTCGTGGATTCCACATCGGTTTGGAGGGGTGCAACCTATGCTTTACACATGTTTTTCACTGTGGTATTCTGGCCAGGGACTGTGGTCAGGATGTGTATATCCAGTGTGATTACTCTATGGTCTGGTCTTACCAGTGAGGGATACACTTCTCATCTTGCCATCCAGTACACATGTTGCTGATTATCACATCCAGTATGCTTACCCCTCTTGTGGGTTTGGTACGTTGTTCCTGGGCATTTTGGTTTATGGATTCTGGGAACTTTTCTCCTACTGTGTTGGTGCTAGTATAATGCTCCCAGTGTATGTCTGGGAATTTTCAGTCAAGCAATATAATGTGGTTTGGGGGGCTTGATATATTCATGTATTCCAACATAGGCCAGGTGCAGTTCCTGGTATTAGGACAGTAGTCTGCAGCAGGCTATATTTTGGGAGGCGATTTTAGCCATTGGTATTTGACCATGGCTAATCCATGCTGCTTCTTGTTGTGGTACCAACATGGGGGTGTGGTTATCCTTGACATTTATTGCTAGTCACCCTCCTTTGTAGCTTGTTCCATGTTTTGGCGGCTGTACAGCACAGTATGAGGTGTAACCTGGTAGTGTTAGGGGTGCTGATGTGAGCCTTGACCCAGTTTTCATTACAGGACTGATATCTACATTCTTTCCATACTGTGTGCATTTACACTGCACACATCTTGTTGTTTAGACTTCTGGCATTACATCTAGGTTCCTATCCCTTGTGGTACCTATGAAGGTGGGTTTGTGTTTTGAGACTTACCTATTCAGGGCATGCTGTGGGTACTGACAGCCTTTGCCAGTATCCATGGGGCCTGGACTGATAGGTGCACACCACCCCTAGCAGCTGGTGCATCATGTCATGCTCCGCGATGTCTTCCCAGGCTGAAACACATTGGCTCCGCTTTGACTAACTGCATAACGTCAGCCAGTTATTGCAATTGATCATCCCATTGTCATTTTGTGGCTTCATGCTTGGTGAGGGTGGATGTTAGTCAGGGTCCTCAGATGTGCATATAGTACATGGTGTTACATTACTTAACACATGGCATTCATGCCTCAGGTGGTGCTGCAGGGTTGCCTCTGTCGGATGCGCATATTACACTCCCCTGTACATGTTTGTGAGCAGGTCATGTCATTTTAGGCATCCATGTTATTATTTGAGTGAGTCAGAGGGGTATCATTCCCAGGGTTCCTACTGAGCCAGTGTATGTGCTATGGCGCTGCCTCTTTGCCAAGGCCAGGCATACTGGGCACGCCTCCTTCTGCCTACTGGGGCAGGCTCAGGTTGTTCCTCCTCCGAGTCACGCCTGCCTGTGATGGCCTTGGCAATGGTGGGCTGTTTGGCCCAGCCCTGCTGACCTGCTGCAGCTGTTTTCACAAGATCATATTATGTAGCATAGCACATACCATGACAATTTGGGTACATGTAGTTGGTGTGTACACCAGATGTGTCCAGACACCAGAACCGGACTTGAGTAGCCCAAACACACGCCTATTACATTACGGTTTGTGCGTGTGCCTCATTATGGCGTTCCTGTTCAGGGGTGTGTGTGCATTTCTAATGGGTGTCATCAGCCACGGCTCCAGTGCATAACCTGCATCCCCCACTAGGTGTCTGTGTGGGATACCCCATTGGCAAATGTCTGGTACAGCTGCATCAAATGCCAGATGTGGGAATCATGGTAGCTCCCAGGGCAGCCAGAACACACATTCATTATTATGCCCTGGGCATCACACATGACCTGGCAGTTGATGGAGGGGAAGCCCTTGCGGTTAATGTAGGCCCTACCCTGCTCACCAGCTGGTGCTTTGATGCATATGTGCATGCAGTCTATTGCACCCACTACCTCAGGGTATTCCGCTATTTGCTGGAAGAGACGCATATTGCTGGCCAATAGCTCAAGGGCATTGGGGAAATATACATGACAGCCAACATGTGCTGACATGGCATCCAGGAACTGGTGCAGTACCCTGGAGGCTGATGCCTGTGATATCCCCATCATATCACCAGTTGGTCTTGGAAGGTACCTGTGGCTAGTATTCTTAGGCCAACACATACCTTGGTTTCCACTGGGATGGGTTCCCCTCTGTTGGTTCTGTGTGTGAGGCGTGGCCTGCACAGCTCAACTATTTGCTGCAGGAGCTCTCTGTCCACTCTATAGCCTACTATCTCCAGCTCATGTAACCCATGGTAGGTGACCCTGGGCCTTTACACTCTTTCCGCCTCCTCACTGTGGGTTGTTCACACCATCTGCATTGTCAACACCTCAGCAAGTCGCCTATGTCTCATTATGACAGCTATGGCAGCCCCTAACATTTCTGCTCTGAGTTCAGCTTTTTCAGTTTTCACTTCTAATAGCTTACTCCTGTCTTGCAGTGTCTCTTGAGAGAAACATCCTGCACTGCTGTTTGCAGAGTTTTAAGTCCTGGGCTGGGCTACTATTCTGCCTGTGTAATTGCCTGCCTCTAATTGTTTTCACCTGCTAGCTCCAGCAGTATTTCCTGCTAGCTTCCTACTAATTCTGTTGCTTTTTCCTTTCTGTTTCCCCCCTTTCCCCCCCCGGGGGTTTCCCCCCTTCAGGGGAAGCCCAAAAGGGAACCAGCCCCGGAAAAAAACATTGCT
>NC_056737.1:47058477-47083205 GCF_019279795.1 Protopterus annectens | reverse complement strand
TTATGACTCTTGCCCCGAACCCCTGAACAGGAACGCCATAATGAGGCACACGCACAAACATGTAATTTAATAGAGCGTATGTTTGGGCTGCTCAAGTGACGGTTCCTGTGTCTGGACACATCTGGTGTAGCCTTGCAGTACTCACCAACTACATGCACCCAAATTGCCATGGTATGTGCTATGCTACATAATATGATCTTGCGAAAACAGCTGCAGCAGGACCAGCATAGGGCTGGGCCAAACAGCCCCCCACCATTGCCAAGGCCATCACAGGCAGAGCGTGACTCAGAGGAGGAACAACCTGAGCCTGCCCCAGTAGGCAGAAGGAGGCATGCCCAGTATGCCCTGGCCTTGGCAAAGATGCAACGCATAGCACATACACTGGCTCAGTATGAAACCTGGGAATGATACCCCTCTCTGACTCACTCAAATAATAACAGGGATGCCTAAAATGACATGACCTGCTCACAAACATGTACAGGGAGTGTAATATGTGCATCCGACAGAGGCAGCCCTGCAACACCACCTGGGGCATGAATGCCATGTGTTAAGTAATGTAACACCATGTACTATATGCACACTTGAGGACCCTGACTAACATCCACCCTCACCAAGCATGAAGCCACAAAATGACAATGGGATGATCAATTGCAATAACTGGCTGAAGTAATGCAGTTATTCAAAGGGGAGCCAATGTGTTTCAGCCTGGGAAGACATGCTGAGCATGACATGATGCATGCACCTATCAGTCCAGGCCCCATGGATACTGGCAAAGGCTGTCAGTACCCACAGCATGCCCTGAATAGGTAAGTCTCAAAACACAAACCCACCTTCATAGGTACCACAAGGGATAGGAACCTAGATGTAATGCTACCCAATGCCAGAAGTCTAAACAACAAGATGTGTGCAGTGTAAATGCACACAGTATGGAGAATGTTGATATCAGTCCTGTAATAGAAAACTGGGTCAAGGCTGACATCAGCACCCTAACACTACCAGGTTACACCTCATACTGTGCTGTACAGCCTCAAAACAGGGAACAAGCTACAAAAGGAGGGTGACTAGCAATAATTGTCAAGGATAACCACACCCCCATGTTGGTACCACAACAAGAAGCGGCATGGATTAGCCGTGGTCAAATACCAATGGCTAAAACCGCCTCCCAGTATATAGCCTGCTGCAGACTACTGTCCTAATATCAGGAACTGCACCTTGCCTATGTTGGAATACAGGAATATATCAAGCCCCCCAAACCACATTATATTGGTTGACTGAAAATACCCAGACATACACTGGGAGCATTATACTAGCACCAACACAGTAGGAGAAAAGTTCCCAGAATCCATAAACCAAAATGCCCAGGAACAACGTACCACTCCCACAAGAGGGGTAAGCATACTGGATGTGATAATCAGCAACATGCATACTGGATGGCAAGATGAGAAGTGTATCCCTCACTGGTAAGACCAGACCATAGAGTAATCACACCAGATATACACATCCTGACCACAGTCCCTGGCCAGAAAACCACAGTGAAAAACATGTGTAAAGCATAAGTTGCACCCCTCCAAACCGATGTGGAATCCACGAAAGGCCCTGTGCAGGTGCAGAATATGGGACACACCGCAGAACATGTTATACAGGCTTTCCTTGAACACAGCCAGGATTGCTTGGATTATGCAATCACAAATAACAACAAGACACAATGCCATACATGCAGGCATCTGGCATGCTGGACTCCAGCCATTACCAAACCATGCAAGAGAATGAGGAAGCTACTACATGATAGAGCAAACATAAAAAGGGAAGTAATCACTGATCAGTAGTATGGCAATAAAATATGTCCACACATACAATCCACTAAGGCCAGCCACAACAAGTAGAATCTGTGAATCCAGAGGCAATGTGACACCTGCCCCAAGTACACAGACAACCCTCAACTCCCCCCCAATAAATACAAATATATGTGAGAGACGCAACCATTTATCCAAACCGGAGGCTGAGCTCCCCCAACTCAGTACTGTCAAAACTAGTCAGGAGGAGAAGGTAACCACATACACCACAAACAGTCCCACATAGACCTATCACAACTGTAAACCAAACACATAAACACAGAAAAACATTCCCAGAGGCCCTAATTACAAACACACCACACCAACAGAGGCCTCCAAAGCAGACCCCAAGCAACCACAACCTCCAAACATAGCACATGCAACACATAGTACACAAAGCTGGTGTGCCAAACAGTTACAGGCCAGAAGGAGAAACAACATGCCTGATACAGTTGTAATAGGTGTCTGTATAGGCAGACACACTGCTGTCCAACTCACCAGACTGAACAAGGGAAAGGGTACAGTAAGCTGCCTGTAGGCTGCCACAATATTCCACATAACACAAGTACGCAGGTCACCCCAAAGCAAGCAGAAATATGATGCACTCATTGTCCATGCTGGTGTGAATGACCTGAGATGTACCTCCCTGGACTACATGAAAAGAGACATGGATGAGCTCTCTGAGTATGTACTCCAGGCCGGTATGACAGTGGCCGTTTGCAGCATCCAACCCTCACCAAGAATGATGCCACAGTACAAACACAGAATGATCAGCTTTAACAGGTGGCACAGTTACAGCTGTAAGTCCAAGAGGGTCTAATGTCTGTCTGCTTGAGATGTCATGCATGACAAGCCATGCTGCTGTTCCAGGGATGGCTTGCACCTGTTACCCCTGGGTGTCTGGATACTGGATAAGGCCTTTGCCACCTCCATAGAGCCGTATGTAGGCAAGGCCAAAAAGACTAACCCACCACCCTAGAAAACATAAGTGGTAAGAAACATAAGGGTAATGCTGACCAATGCCAGATGTGTAAACTGCAATATGCATGCTCCTGAGGCACTTCCCAGTATGGAGAACATCGATGTCTGTGCAGTGACAGAAGCCTGCTGCAAGCCTACTGACAGCACACCAGCACTACCACTTTATACCACATATCATGCGTTCTGGCCCCAACACCTGGACCAAAACATCAAAGGAGGGGGAGTATCCATATGCAGCACAGACACCCATACGGTCAGGTAACTGACAATGCACGAAGCAGCGGAGATCACCCATGTGCACCTAACTGTAGTCAAAACTGCTGTACAGTCTGTAGCATGCGACAGACCACACTCTCACACACAGGAACCCCACCCAGACATCCTGAAGACACTGGACAGTATGAATATCCCACCAAATACCAGACAAGGTACTCATAAATTACCACATAGGTGGTAAACCATTACGTATGCAAGGAGTAATCAGGGACCTAGGGACACAAGTCGACAGTAACCTGTCATGTGACACTCACAATGCCAATGTGGCTAGGAAGACTGTCTATATTGGACACCGTATCATGAAAGGATTCACATCTACATCAACAGAGGTCACCGTGCCCCTGTACTGTTCCCTTATCAGACCCATAATCTAGTACAATGACTCATATGGGATGTACCGTACCTGACACCTGCAGCGGTTAGGAAGACCTCAAAGGTACCTCACCAAGAGGATAAAGGGTGTCAAATATATGTCATATGCTGCCTGGCTGTAGACACCCCAGCTGAATGCAGTCACAGACTGCCTACACAGAGGCATTGTATGTCTGTTGTACAAGGCCATGTCCAACACAGGAGTAATGGATATGCTCCACCCCAGGAAATCAAAGCCATTGGAGCTGTGAGAGTGACAGATGTCAGCCTCAACACATAATGAAATAGGATGTGCTGGAGGGACAGATACATAACCCAGAGGCTCCCCACACCCAGGAACAGGATCCCAATCCATGTTAGGCAGAACCCCTCACTGACACCCCTCAACAGGAATATTGCCAAGTGGATGGATGATTGTAGATGTACACTGGGGGTCTTCACTGTGTTACATCCAGACAGAGGCACAGTAAAGAAAATCATAAATGGCCATAATAGTCACATAGCAAGGGGCGATGAAAGACACACACACTCTGGCTAGGCTTACTAATGCCCAAGGGTGGATAGCCTGGTATGAACCTATGAACCTATGAAGATACAAATTGTACAGGACACTAAGGATAATCACAAGGCTTACTCAACTGATGGTAGGAACCATGTTGGGAATTCACAGATATGCTCCGAATCACACAGATATTACAAACAACATACCAAACACACACACATATTGCCAACATACAACCTGACAGGTGCAGTGCAAACCCCCCCCCCCCCCAGAATGCAAAATATCTATCCCAGCAGACTGCTGGCCCCCTGTCATTTCAGATGATGAGGTAACAGCCATCATCTACAAAGCAAAACACACAGCAGCAAAGGTATGTGATGGTGTCCTGGGCTGAGGCCAACATGGACTCCAAGAATAATGGAATGCCAAATCACACTACTGCCCAATGTCAGCCTTACCACAGGATATGTACCCAAAGAGCAGTGTACAACAACAGTGGTTCTTCACAACAAAGGTGTTGCCTGAATGGATACTGCAAACTACCACCCCAGGATCCTGACAAGCTTGGTCTGCACAGCTATTGAAGGATCAGTATGTACCGCAGACATAAAGCTATTGTGGACCTACTGACGCTGGACCCTACCCAGTGTGGCTGTAGTAAGTGCAGACCCTGCCCCTAAACATGTTTGACCCATTTGAAACAGTCATTAAGGTCATTGATGAGGGCAATGTGGTCCACACAGCGTAGCTGGACCATGCAAATGCTTCCAGACAATAGCCTACGAGTTCAGTATGGATATGTTCACCAGCTTAAATATAAACCCCTATGTCAGTAGAGGGGTTGCAAACCAGACCAAGGACGGAACTGATATGGTCAGACATGCTGCATCCATGTCAGACTACAAAGCAGATATGAATGGCATCCCACAAGGCTTGGTCCTGGGACCTGCCCCGTTCCATATATATGTCCCATAGGTACAGGCCAACATGGAAGGACTGTGACTGAACATGTATGCAGAGGAGTACAAACTGCCCACCATATTTGACCCCCAGCTGACACAAGCAACCCACAAAAGGGCCACATAGAAACAGACAACTGGAGCCATAGCCATGTCAGCAAGCTAATTGCAGAAATGTGTATAGACAACCACCGTGGATATACAGTAAGTGCCCACCAATTACCACACAGGTGTTAACCCATTACGTACCTAACATGTAATGAGAGACCTGGGGACACAAGATGATAGATATCCTGCATTGGACAAACGTGTGGCTGTAGTGTTCGCAGGAACATACCATATACCCACCCAATCATGAAGGTTGTCAGATCTAGATAAGGGAAGGTCACTGTGGCTCTGCGGTCATCCTTCATCAGCGTCACAATTGACTACAATAGCCCCTGTGGAATATACCTCAGCAGACACCTCCATCAACTGTAAAGTCCACAACAGTACCCTACCAGGAGTAGCAAAGAGCATGAACAGATGCCATGTGTTGCCTGATTAAACAAACTGCAGCTCCACACACTGCCATACTGCCCACCCAGAGGCAAGCTGTGCCTGATGTATGAAGCCATGTCCAAGCTGGAATCAATGAACATGCTGCACCTTGTACAGTCTGAATGGCAGTGAGCTATGCACATGAGAGACCTGAACCCCAGCACTGACATACACAGGACAAGCTGTACTGAATGATCCATAACACAGAAGCCACCCCCACTCTTGAGTAAACTCCCAGTACAGGTTAGCCAGAGAGTCACCTATCGACACCCCTTAAGAGGAATCCTGATGAGTGGATGGGAGATGGTAGGTTAACCCTGGGTATCACTGTTATGTCAGAGGTAGACGGAGGCACAGTATACTAACCATGACATATGTCATGGCAAACTCCAGTTACAATGTGTGTCGAAGGACAAACACACTCTGTGACTAGCATCAGAAATGGCCTAGGGAACATTGCTAGTGTTTGCAATGTCCACCTATGTTGTGGAATACACTACCAATGTTTGGCAAGCCTGGTGTAGGTAGTCCATATCTGAACATAATGCAACATGGTCATATGTGCACAACTGGCCCCTACACAGTCTGTTGTGCTCACTATGAAGATGTCAAGCAGTGATAGGACTAAAGCCCAGGATACTGTCCACCACAGTGAAAGTACTGAACCAGTACACTATACAGCACTACAGTGTTAGGTCATTATGAAAGGGTGTTGACAACTGTATGCAAAGTATCCCATGCAATCCCTGGAGGCACAGTATAATCCCTATTGTGGCAGACACGAAGCAGTTGGCCAGTAAGTACACAACATGACACCCAACACACAACCATAAACGTGAGATATTGTTGAAGTTCACACACACCCAAATATGTGGTGGACTGCAGAGTTCAGCATATGGAAAGCTCACACTGGGCATGCTCGCACACTTTGATAAATGAGGCATATGTCAGACAACATGCCATGGAAAGGCTGAACTGGGCATGCTCACACACTTAGGCCATATCTCTGTTTAGCAGTTGGCCACACACATATCTGGTATTTGTACGTGTCATTCCAGGAACCAACCACAACACAGCAATCTGCCCAGTGCACACAGTAAATGACTACAGAGGCATAAGTGATATAGTGGATCGCCCTCATATTCAAACATATTCCACAGTTACACAAGTTGTTCATAGGAACAGGGAATGCTATGGCAATAAAGACCTGCAAACAGTCTAACAGCAACAAATATTGTGCATCTGACAATTAAACATATGGATGTAGAGGTCAATACTAGGCTGTTTGCCCTAGGGAATGACAGCTTAGCCAGAGTGTGCTTGGCATCTGCATCCCCAGTACAGTAGGCTACTGTGCCACTGTAAAGTAGGTCACATAAGGCAACGTGTGAGGCTAGTGAGCTGTGCCTCTGTCAAGCAGGGGCACAGTGGAGATCCCAGGGTTTGAATGTGCTAAGCCACATCCATGTTGTTGGTGTGTGCTGGAAGAGGGTTGCTGAGGGCCTCTAACAGTAAGTGGGCATCAATAACAGACTGAGGGGAGCCCTATCTGCATTGTCTGGACAATTCCACTGTCAACACTGTGTTGTGATGATTATGTGGGATTGAAGTGTCATGCCGGTACTGTTCACAGATGTCCTCCCTCTGTGGGCTACAGCTCTGCAATGTATTATCTCACTCTGTCTGTTGGACGGCTCATATATGGCTGGTGTACACCCGACAGGTGTCCTGTTGTGGAGCAGTCATGGGTATATGTGGGATAGCATGATCAATGCAAACCTTACACATGCTCATAGAATGCAATTGTCAAGGATTATGCAGAGTGGCCAGTATAGTCCCCAGCATGGGTCCTTTGAAGTCGACCACCCCAGTCTTCACAAGTGTAGAGTCTGCTTGTGCTAAATACAGTTTGTTTGCAGTGACAACCTTGCCTGGGGGTGGGGATGGGATATGGATGTTCAGGGAAAGGTGGGTATGGTCAGATATCAACAATGGTGGTCTACCTCTGGTGTGGAACAGTGAGTACCCATGTTGCAGATGGACAGGTGCAATATGTATTCCCTCATGTGGCTGTGGTGAGTGGTTCTGCCATAGCACATGGACCCACAAATTGTAGTGGCTGTAGGGTAAAGTTGTAGAGGCCTGAGTAGTTCCCACACACAATATGCCTGTACCTGATGTTAACAACTGGAATGCTGTATGTGAACACCTGCATATCCCGGCACTGTTCCCAGGGAAGAAAAGTGTGTGTCCTGGATGTGGGAGTGGTGTTCTGGACTAGTTGTGTTGTGTGTTACAGGTCCTGTGGTCATGAAGCATGGTATAGAACATAACCTGCCAGTGCGATGTGCATATCTGACCCTGAAGTAGGTGGCTGCAAATGCATATATATGCTATCCCCCACCTGACAGGTAGTACTAGATGTACACACCTCTGTAGAAATAAAGATGTCAGCGCCCTATAAATACTGCAGGTGCAGAACAGATGCCCAGTAATTCAGATAGCGCGCTCTGCTAATGCGTCTCCCTCAAGTGCCATAATATAGTTAGGTAGGGGTTTGAACCATGCAAATGCTCAATGTGTGTGGGGGTGAGCGGGGTTGATGTGTGTGCAAGTCTGTGTGAGGAAAGTGTCCCTTTTGGCAACTGGGAAAACACTCTACAGGATGCACATTCCCCTTTCTAAGCACTGATGATGTCAGCACCCTATAAGTACAGCAGGAGAAGAAAAACCTCCCACTAATGCAAATAGCACGCTCTACTACTGTATCTGTCATGAGTGTCATAACATAGCCAGGTAGGGGTTTGAATCCTGCAACTGTCCAGTGTGTGTGGAGGGGCGTTAGTATGTGTGCAAGTCTATGTGAGGGAAATGTCCCTTTTGGCAACTGGGAAAACACTCTACAGGATGCACATTCCCCTATCTAAGCACTGATGATGTCAGCACCCTATAAGTACAGCAGGGAAAGGGACACCTCCCAGTAATCTGAATAGCGCACTCCGCTAATGCGTCTCTCTCAAGTGTCATAACATAGTTAGGTAGGGGTTTGAAACCTGCAAAAGAGCAAGTGTGTGTGTTGGGATGAGGGGAGTTTGTGTGTGTGTAATTCTGTATGAAAGACATGTGCTTTTTGGCAATCAGGAGATCACACTACATGATGCACAGTACCCTTTCCAAACACTGATGATGTCAGCACCCTATAAGTACAGCTGGAGATGGAACACCACCCAGTAATCCGAATAGCGCACTCTGCTAATGCATCTCTCTCCTGTGTCAAAACATGGTTAGGTAGGGGTTTGAAACCTGCAAGGGTGTGTGTTTGAATGAGGGGAGTTTGTGTGTGTGCAATTCTGTATGAAAGACATGTGCTTTTCAGCAATCAGGAGATCACACTACATGATGCACATTACCCTTTCCAAACACTGATGATGTCAGCACCCTATAAGTACAGCTGGAGAAGAGACACCTCCCAGTAATCTGAATAGCACACTCTGCTAATGTGTCTCTCTCAAGTGTCATAACATAGTTAGGTAGGGGTTCGAAACCTGTAAATGGCAAGTGTGTGTGTTTGGATGTGGGGAGTTTGTGTGTGTGCAATTCTGTATGAAAGACATGTGCTTTTTGGCAATCAGGAGATCACACTACATGATGCACATTACCCTTTCCAAACACTGATGATGTCAGCACCCTATAAGTACGGCCGGAGAAGAGGAACCTCCTAGTAATCCGAATAGTGCGCTTCGCTAATGCGTTTCTCTCGTGTCGTGACATAGTTAGGTAGGGGTATAAATCCTGCAAATGGCAAGTGTGTGTGTGTGTGTGTATGTGTGTGTGTGTGTGTGTGTGTGTGTGTGTGTGTGTGGTGGGGGGTAGTAGGGTGTGTGTAATTGCAAGTGTGGGGGTAGTAGGGTGTGTGTAATTGCAAGTGTGGGGGGTAGTAGGGTGTGTGTAATTGCAAGTGTGGGAGCACAGATCCTTTTGGCAAATACTACAATACACCAGATGCTGCATATTCCCCCAGTAAACACAGGGGATGTCACCACACTATCAGTACAGCCAAACAGGGCTACTTAGCCAGTAATGCCAATAGTGCGCTCCGCTACTGGGTCTATTACCATTGTCAGAGCATAGATAGGTATGTTTTGGAAACCCACAACTGCCACGTGTGGTTGTGTCACACAATATGACCTTGTGTGGGTTGTGCATAACTATGCATGCCATTGCCTAAACCAGCAATGGCAATGCACACATGAGGTATGTGTGTGACACATACACATAAATACCTGTGACCTTCAGTAGTTACCATGTCTGACACGTGCTTCAAGTGGATAAATGGTATTCACAATGCATAACAATATGACTGTGTCTTACTGTGCAGGGGCTGCACACGGTATGTGTCTATACAGTGTGGGTTGTATATGGTATAATACCTACAGCAGGGGATACACATCTGGTCTGGGCCATATAGTCTACATGTAGTCGATGAACAGGTGCTGCATGTTCCCACCTGTTGTGGGAGTGGTAACATGTTATTCCACTGCAATTCAGTGACCACATGCTGGGAACCTTTCAGCTAGTGTGTTGTAGCTACAGTAATGCTCACGCACAATGTTTGGCTGGATGCAGTCCAGCCATATAAAGACATTTCTTGAGGCTGTCATATTGCCAGTGTTGTTAGGGAGGATAGGTGGGTTTCCTGTGTATGGGAGGGTTGTGTGTGCCAGGCTATGAACCAGAAGGCAGTCCAACACACTGTTAGCTGCTCATGGATAGGCCCTGATGCTTTGTGCTGTGCCAACAACCTGGAGGTGTGTGTATCTGTGGTGCCTTGGGATACCACCCCCCTGTCCATGTGTGTTACATGTGTAGGGGACGACAGGCATGGTATGAGGTATAACCTGGCAGTGAAGGGTTGCACCTGTGAGACGTGAATCAGGAAACTGGTACTGCACAGATATTGCAGTTCACTGTGCTGAGGACAGTGTCCAGTGCATGCATCTTGCAGTGTACACTGCTGGTGTTGTGTAGCATCACTGTTAGTGTCCTATCCTGTGTAATACCCGCAGATGTGGCTATGTAATCCGTGTCCTGCAGCAAAAGGCACTATGTGTGTATCAAGGGGCTTCACCAATATGCAATGGCCCATGGGTGTCATGTGTAAGCTGCCCCTCACAAATCATTGTGGCTTCCCTAGAATGTAAGCACACGTTGACAGCCAGTGGATACCCTATGAATGACATTGGAGATTGAGCAGAATGTAGACATAGAACACCCTTCCTACATATTGTGGTAGCATACCTGGTGAGGGTATGATGGCAACCAAGATCAGGCTCATACTGGCCCATGCCACATGCTGAGATATCCATTCTATGTTCCCTATCATGTAGTCCAGGGAGGTATGTCTCAGGTCATCCATAGTGGCATGGTCAATGACTGAGTCATATGTGTCTATGCCTCTGACTGACCTGTATGCATGTGTTTTATGGTGGACCATAGTGCCCCACAGGCATATCACTGTGACCTTCACCATGTACAGCCTGTTGAGTGGGACCCCACTGCGGCGGCCAAGAGAGGTACCTGACACATCTGTAGCAGGAGTGTTGTGTAGCCGTACAGGCTGTGAGTGTGTGGCACATGGGATGTGTGTGCCATGTGTGGCATTTGCTCTGTTACGATGTAATGTATGCCTGTGTGCCAGCTGTGGAGGTGTGTGATGCTCAGGCAGGATGCTATTCTGAGTCTCCAAGTATGCCCCAGTGTGTTCAGATTGCTGTCAGTGTGGGTCTATGTCAGACAGGTATTGTAGTCACTGTAGTATGTCATGCCACCTGACAGGGTATGGCAGTACTGGGTTCAGAGTGCTCAGTCCCCAGATTGGCTATGTGGTGGCATCCCACACATGTGTTGTACATTCCTGGTCAGAGGAGAGGGTTGACTGCATACATGTGGCAGCTGTGACATTGCCACATGACTCACATAAACCACAACTGGACCATAGAGGTGATTCACAGGTTACCTTTGCACATGCTACCATAGTAGTGTGATTGCCATGGTGATTACCAACACATAGGGCCAATGGGGAACAACATACTGAAGGTGTGTATGTGTGGGTGTACTGCTACTGATTTCATAGCACTGACATATATGACTGCACACGTGGGTAAATGCCAGGTAAGTCATGTGCAATGTGTCACAGGCAACGTACATGCGAACAGGACAGACAGTGATGTTCTGTCATGTGGAAACTTGACATATGTATAGTATGCTATGCAGATGTCACTAGGAGTCCACAGAAGCACTGTAACTCTGCATTGCAGGTGGAAGCAGTGTTCCAGGGAACCCCAAGTGAACATGCATGCAAACAAAGCTACAGTAAGCAGGGCTGGAAGTAGTCCATTGTACAACAAAGAAGGGGTAACACTTACAGCAGGTAACAGTGCAGATATGTAGGCACTATCAACATGTACCCAGGAATGCACAGCTCAGATGTCCATGGTAGAACTGATATTATGTCATAGTTAATTGTGATTTGTATTACATTGGTACTGCACACATATCAACATGCGCAAACATCCACATTGCATAGTCGTTGTGGGCAACTTGCCACCATTACTGTACATGTCCATCATTGCACATCACTACTTGCATTAGCTTCCCCCCTGTGCTACCTATGTATGTGGCTATCTGTTGACATCCTTACCTCCGGTATGCAATAATGTGCAGCTGTTACACTATGGTACTTACTATGGGTGTAGATAACAATTCAGGACAGTCATACAGTTACTGCATCAGGCATGCTGGGATATACACACAGTCATATCAGCACACTGTACTGTTACCAACATGATACTAGTAATACACTTCTATGTAGTCACCCTGTGCATCAGCAACGTGTTTACCTGTTCCTGCACTGATGTTGGAGATTGCAGGAGGTGGCACAGTTTCATCATGTGCACAGGGTGTGAATTAGGTATGCCTGAGTCTGCCACTGATACCACCAATTGACATGTGTGTGTATGTGTGTTGGTGAGGGACAGCAGTACTGGGTGGAGCACTGTTGGTGCAGTGTGTGCATGTATGTGGTAGCCCTAGGTGTTAACATTTTGCATGTGTGTATGCATGCACACAGTTCCACCTCATGGCTGCCATATACTGAAGTTTGTGGACAGCCACAGACTGCACCTGGCAGGTCATACAGATCAGTGTCTGTGGGCATGGGCACGGTACCTGTGCCTGGCGGGGTGCTACGGACTGTATCCAGTACTAAACCAGACTGGGTACTATCATCAGAAGCGGGAGTCTGTTGACTGGACACAGGTCTCTGTTGGGACTCTCCAGAGCCACGTGCATGTGGTCTCCTAGGGCGTTCCGATGACAGCACAGACCCAGCATTGATGGGGCTGCTGCTGGCACTATAGGGGCATCTGCGGGCCTGTTGTCATCCGCGCCAACTGCCAGCTGCTGCTGTTGCTGGCATATGGCTACATCGATGCCACAACCGTCCACCATTGCCCTGGCTCATGGACATGTGGTTGTGGAACTGCTGTAATATGTCCCCACAACGTCTGTCTATGACATCGGTGAAATTACGGATAGCATCTGCGATGTCACGCATACTGTCAGTCATGGCTGTGCAACATGCTCTCAGCTCCCTCAGACCCTGTCTGGTGTACCTTTCCATATGCGACTGTGCCTGCATGACAGCCCGAAACATAGGTGAGTTTGACAGACCTCTTTGGGCACATCTGCCAGAGGCAGTACGCCTACGGATGCTCCTACGAGAACCCATGGGCAACTGTCTGTGTGGTACCACCGCAGGACCCTGCCCATGGCTGCTGTGTGGGGAAGCATGTGCCACAGATACCACATTACCCTGGTCAATGCCCACTGTATCCTGTCCATCACCTAGGGACAATGGTGACATAGGATGTACTGGCAGGATGACTGTGCGCAATGATGGGGTTGACAGCTGTGTACTGTCAATTGGCTGACCAAGGACGGACCCTGACACACCTTCCTGTGCCATTACACAGATATCATCATTATCAGTACCTGTGGCACCAGATTCAGGTTCCCTGCTGCAGGACACCAGAGCAGCACCAGAACCTGTGGGAGGAAGACAGGAAACACAGTTTACAATGTCTACATAATGTTGCCAGTGATGCACTAGTGCACACATGCACACATGGACACTGGCACACATGCACACATGCACACATGGACACATACACACATGCACACATGCATATGTGGGCATGTGCACACGTGGACACATGTACACATGCACACATGCACACATGCACACATGCACACGTGGACACAGGCACACATGCACACATGCACACATGGACACAAGCACACATGCACACGTGGACACAGGCACACATGCACACCCCACAATATACACACAGAGCACTACTGAGTTACACTAGTATTACTAGCACTATCAGGACTATTATAGGTATTGTTAAAACACACTCACCAGCATGGATGGGCTGCCTTGCTGTAACACCGGAGGGACCTGCAGAAATGAGGAGATTAATGTCAGTGGGCACAACTGTGCCATTGATACTGCGTATGATACAGTGCAGTAGTACACCAGTTGCCTTTCACATGTCAGCTGCTGATATTGGCAATATCACACCTGCACAATTACATACTATGTTGACAGCTACATACCATGGACACACCTTACACATGTATAAACTAACAGTGTACAGAACAGTCAAGTGTACATATGGCATACCTGCACACTCCATGTCATGTTGCTGTGTGGATCCAGCCTCCATCATGATGCAGGTGTGTTGCTGTTGATGTTCTGGGGCTGGAGCCACAACACTTAGGTGTAGCCCCTCCAGTCTGGTGAGGGGGGGATGTGTGGCCACCCTACCTCCTGTGGCGACCTGTTGCCTGTGGATATCTGACGCACGCTGACGGACATTTCTGATTAAATCACTGCAGTGATGTCGTACCTGCTCATATGTCCTATTATGCGTGCCAATGTCATTTACCCTACGGACAAGGTCTTGCCACAGTGCAGCCCTCTCCTGCTGATTCTGGCTGGTGCGGGAAAACAGTATGTCATAATCCCGCACCAGGCTCTGGTGTATCTCCTCATCTTCTGCTGCAGAGTAGGCAGGATTATGCTGATGCGCTATGTCCCTGGAAGAAAACACAAACAGGATATCAGCAGACTATGTCAGCAATATATGGCACACATACTATACATGATACTCAACTGTGGTGATATACTACTACTCCCATATGTAGCTTGTGTGTGTCTCTTGGTGGATACACAAGTACATGGCCAGATATCAGTGTTCAGCCAACACCTGTGCAACAATACCTGCCACATTCCATACAACATAGTAGCATGCCCCATCGGTCAGCACACTGAGACAGGTCCAATGCACAACCTCACTCTGGGGGTTCATACCAAGGTACTGTATGTGGAACGCCATCCACTAGTGTGATATGGACACATATTACTCGGCCTGTATATACATATCCCACCACCACCACCACCACCAGCACAGTAGACTACTTTGATATATCTGTGATTAGACAGATATTCACTTGTTAGGACTGACATGGTATTCATGCAGCCCACTGGGCCAGTGGAAGCCACAAAGCACACTGCTGACCCCTTTGAGAATGCTTCCCACGATCATCCCAAAGAATGCATGGAACATGCACACGCATTTCTAACCCAGACCCTATGCACAAAGGTTAGGCATCCTGTCCGGTGGACCCCAGCCAAAGGCAGATTGTATAACGATAGAAGGAAGCTACTGCAGGACAGAGCAGATTCACATTAAGGGAAGGCATTTGTGGTCAGCACTGGTAATAAGCTACGGTCTCTCATAACAACATCCACGGCCTACTCTGGGAGGGAAATGGCCATGAACACTATAGATAACCATAAGGCGTTCTTCAGTTATGTTACACATATGGACCAAACGCCTCAGATATGCTCTGAGTTACCACACACCTACTTAACATTCACCGAACACAGAGATATTGGCAACATTCTTGCAGACAGGTTCGGTGCACGTATCCCTCCTCCTTCTCCCCCACACTTAGAAATACTTATCACAGCTGAATGTAACCTCCCTATCATCTCACATGTCCAGGTGAGGGCCGCAGAACACACAGCATCAATGTGACCTGATGATATCCCTGGATGTGTGCTACGTGAACTCCAAGAGGACATACAACCACATATAAGACTGATATTTAACCTTGGCCGTACTACAGGATATGTACCTGAACACTGGCATACAGCAACAGTGGTCCCACTCCACTAAGGAGGCACCTCTACTGACCCTGGGAACTACCGCATCATAAGCTTAACCAGCTTGGTCTGCAAAGCTATGGAATGATTCAGTATGGGACGCATATACAGAGATATTGCGTACCTGCAGACACTTGTTCCCAGCCAGTTTGCCTTTGTGATGGGCTGATCCTGCCTTTTGAACCTGGTTGACCTTTCAAAACAGTCACTACAGCCATTGATGAGGGCAACGCAATCCATACAGCCTACCTGGACTTGCCTAAGGCCTTCAACACAGTACTCCACTCAGGCATCATAGACAAGTGCATTAGCTTACATGTTACTGCATATGTCACATGATGGGTTGCACACTGGTTGACATTACAGAATCCATAATATCGATATTGCAGGAGCCATGTCAGACTCAATGCCAGTCACATGTGGTATCCCACAGGCCTCTGTCCTAGGAACCCTCTTGTTTGGCATTTATTTCTCAGATGTAAAAGCAAACATGTGCTGGTTGTGGATGACAAAGTTCCCAGATGACTGCAAACTAAATGCCATAGTCGTTACACCAGCTGACACACACATCCTACAGACAGGCGTCACTGAAACGGAAAACTGGTGCCAGGATCATGGCCTAACACTGAATGACATGTAATGTATAGTCATCCCCTTTGGGTGGAACTACGTGCACACAACATATCACATGGACATACCTATAGATACAGATGTATGACACATACGGAGGGTTCACAGTATGTAGACTATTAACTTGTTACTTTACATTACCTGTGTTTGTCACAGCTGGTTGCGTTACCACTATTACAGCTTCCTGCTGCTGCTGGCCCAGCTTGGTACTGACACTGCTGACAGCTTTTGTGTACCGTGTGCTGTTGTTTGTGGGGTTTTTTTTCTCTCTCTCTCTCTCTCTCTCTCTCTCTCTCTGTCTCTCTCTCTCTCTCTCTCTGTCTGCCTGCAGACAGTGCAATGAAAGTATTGCATGTGTGGAGTGTGAGTACAGGATGCTTTTGTAGGTATCTGCATAAGTCCATGTGATGGCCTCTGCACCAATTGTAAGCCAGCATTTGCTAATTGCATGCAGCCAGTTGTGTACTGATTGCAGTTCTCACTGTGATTTCAAGACAGTGCTATAAAAGGGTATGTGAGATAGGCATTGCCCTTTCAGATGGTATGCTGTGGACACTGTTCTGTGAGTGTAAAGGTTAGTATCTCTCTCATGATTCAGGCTGTGTTGTAGATTCACATTTCTCCATTCCTCTCTCCTGTTTCCTGTAGTAAGTGTGTATGCACACTGACACCTACAACTATATATATATATATATATATATATATATATATATATATATATATATATATATATGTAAATATACATACATTTATATATGTACATTAACTGACATTATTACCTACTAGCTACCATCTAGCATGGCTGTTTCTGTTCACACACTACTATTATGGAAATCCACTAGTTTTGACAGTAAGTATAAATGACATGCTTTGTGTACTACACATCCTATATTCCCTTTACATTCATTCCTACTATTACATGATATATTTATTTTAGCACAATGTTCTTGTATAACAATCATGGCTTAGTGGTAGGTCATGCAGACTACTGTTTCCAAGGTCCTGGGTTCGGGACTGACAGTGGGATTTTATTTTGCTTTTGAACTGACTACAGGACCTGTCAATCAGAGTGACTAAGGCACTTTTAAGCAGTTGTAACCGGGTTAGCGCTGGTTTGCGCGGAGCTCCGGCATGCGCACTGGTGTTCATCTCTGCGCACACCTGCTTACAACTGCTTAACAGTGCTTACTCTGGCACACACCCGCGCTATTTTCTTTGAAAGAAATGAAAATGGGGAGACAGGAAAGTGGTGAAAAAGACAGTAGGGAAACAAGCTTGGGTTTTGCAGGAGGGATGTAGGTAAGGCCCATAGCTGCCCATTTCTTCATCAGCAACAGCTGTGCATATGTATGTAATTTGGTGTGACATTTGAAACCTTCCACCCCTGAGAGAGGTGTCAGGACAACAATAATACTTGTTGTACAGCCAATTGTAATTGATAGTTTCCATATCCAGCAGATATGTGTGCGGAATGGGCAGCTATGTATGGGGCGTAATTTTTTTGTGGGTACAGCGTGCCCTTTTTTTTTTTTCTCAGGTGAGAGTGGTATGTCAGGTGAGGGAAGTCGGTATAGCTGGGGAGGTAGGTTGGGTATGTCAACAGACAAGACAAACAAGATGCATACAGGGGCGGTGTATGACACGTGTGGGGGGGTTACACAATTGACGGGGACGGATGTTTGGATATCCAGAGTCCATGAGTCCACGGATGGCAACAGTGGAACTGATATCCCCACCCATGGGCAGTTGCTACTGTTCCTTCACTGCCCAGGATGGGGCTGTGCTGGGGGATGTGTAGGCCGGGCAACAGGCATACCCATAAGTTGTGCCACCTGTGCCTCAAGCTGGCGTAGGGACCCAAGAACAGAGTCCCGGATATCCCTACGCACCACAGTCTGGATGTGTGAGTGGTGGTTCTTTTCTGGCCACACTTGCGGAGGGGGGACGGGCCCCATCCCCTGCAGTGCTTCCACCTGCAGGTGGCACAGGGCCACCGGAGGAGGGTCCAGACTGGACACTAGTGCCAGGTGCACTTGCCAGCTGAGGTGGGAGAGGTGGGTCCGCTGGAACCCGCCTTCCCTGTAGTCCTATGTTTTGCATTATGTCATGACAGTTTGGGTTAGTAACATACAATACCATTTGCAATTAGTTGTAACAGCATGCATTAGTATTCCCTTTAACCAAACACCCAGATATTCACACCACTGAACAGCGAGCATAACACATGCATAATTTGAACAGCAATACACAGTCCAACAACAGGCAGGGTTGATTGATGGCAACAGGCCATCAGGTTTGGATGTATGAACAGGGCAGATGCATCAACGTACATGCAAATATTTATGACCCAACAGGACAAATGTCCAGGGGTGTTAATTGTGATTGCACATACCAATTTCACGTGGAATGGATTATATGTGGTTATAGGGTGGGGTGAAGAAAATATTATTAACACCTTCGAATACCAATACATATGCTGTACATTTCTAATAGCTGCAGATATATACACACTACTGTTCTATCTACAGTTTCCTATATGATAACTACTTCAATTTGGTGATAGGACTGTTACTGCTACATCAATATAGGTTCATACGTTCATAGGTTCATACTAGGCTATCTGCCCAAGGGCATTTATAAGCCTAGCCCATAGTTATGTGGCTTTCGCCAGTTTGAATAAAAACTATGCCTATCATTTTGCTGTGCCTCTGTCAAGCAGTGACACTGAAGTAATCCCTGGGGTATATCTGCAATCTCCCATCCATTGGTCAAGATTCCTCTTGAACAAGGCCAGAGAGGTGCTCTGCCTCACATGTACCGGGATTTTGTTCCACAGCATAGGGAGTCTCTGGGTGATGAATCTGTCCCTCCAGCACGTTCTATTTATAACCGTGTCAAGGTTTAAGTCTCCCGCCCTTGTGGTTCTGAGGGATCTAGATTTTTTGAGGTGAAGCATATTCATCAAATCTGGGTTTGACATGGCCTTATATGTCAGGCACAGGTCACCTCTGAGCAAGCGGTATGAGACTGAATAGAGCTGGAGTTCTTTCAGTCGGGCAGCATAAGACATATTTTTGAGACCCTTTATCCTTTTGGTGAGGAACTTTGGGGCCTTTCAAGCTGCAGCAGGTGTCTGGTCAGATACATTCCGAACAGGGCATTGTACTCAATCATAGGTCTAATGAGTGATGAGTACAGGGGGACGATGACCTCCCTTGATCTAGATGTGAATCCCTTCATGATCAGGTGGGTGATATAGAAGGTTTTCCTAACTACTTTAGCAACATGAGTGTCAAACGAAAGGCTACTGTCAACCTGGGTCCCCAGATCTCTGATGCCTTCTTCTGTGCACAGTGGATTGGCACCTAAATGGTAGCTAGGGGTAACCTTGTTTTTCCAGAAGGGTATGACTATGCATTTTTTGGCGTTTAACTTCAGGCCATGGCTCTGGCACCAGTTATCCGTTTCTGTGAGGCCCTTCTGGAGGATATCTGTGTCAGATGTGTTTTCGACTATGGCGCAGTTTGCAGTCATCTGCAAACTTTGTCAGCCATAACCCTCCTGTGTTTGCTTGTACTTCAGAAAAGTAGATGCCGAACAAGAGTGGACCCAGGACTGAGCCCTGTGGGACACCACTTGTGACAGGCTTTGAGTCTGACATGGCTCCAGCAACTCTGACCCTGTGGGTTCTGTCACTTAGCCAGTTTGCAACCCATCTTGTGATGTATGGGTTTACATTCAAGCTGATGAGTTTTTCGATGATACCTGAGTGGGGTATTGTGTCGAAGGCCTTTGCCAGGTCGAGGTAGGCTGTATGGACTGCCTTTCCCTCATCAATGGCCTTGGTGACTGTCTCGAAAAAGTCAACCAAGTTTAAGAGGCAGGATCTGCCTTTGACAAAGCCAAACTGGGTTGGATCCAAAGTCTGCAAGTTCCCTATGTACATTTTATTGTTATTCATACACGTCCATATCTGGCTTTGTTCAGCTACATCATCCTACTACATTTGCTTTATATAGCTATAGACAACTGTGGATGTTTGGTATTTCAGACAATCATACTATCTGCATATTGCAGACTGAGAGCAACATATCCAGATTTTGGGATACACATTCCAGCTGCAGCAACACTTTGAACACATTTCGTAGTTTGGTTCTACTTGTCACATTCATTTCATTCTGTACTGACTGCAGTATACTTTATTCAGGGGTTATTACTACTTTATTGGTGGATTCATAACTCTTTCTCACACTCTCTCACTTGTTTTCATTTTACTATTCAGGATGGTACTTACTTCTAGGCTTTATTGACATGTTTTACCTGTAGTTATTACAATCCTTTCCAGCAGTCTCACTTCTGTCATGTTTCAGTATTTCAACAGGGATGTATTTCACACATGTGATTTGCTCATCTTCTGCAGCTGTACATTTCAGCCTGCTGCAGGTTGTGTACTATTATATTACAGGTGGGGCATCTTTATTTCAGACTTTATTTCAGACATTTTCATTTTTCTGTTTGGATTACAGACTGCAACACACTTTTGTAATCAAGCAATACTTGCAAACACTCTTACACTGTTACTTGCACATTTTATTACTTAGTGACTACACTGCACTCTTTGCTAACTGTCATACTTTTATATTTCTTTACAGTTACTGGGAGTGGATTACTGACCTGCCTGGTGGCGCAACCGCACCAGCCTATCACCATAGGCTCTGTGGTTTGCAGAACGGACACCTGCAGCTGTAATATAAATGAAGTAATATTGGAATACACATCTCCATAATATCAGCTAGTTTAATTTCTTACATACATAATTAAATGTAACTTACTCAGTAGTGGGGCGTTGGGCATTTGCCGGGCCTCCTGGATCCAAAGGTTCAATTGGTCCTGCTTACGTCTCTTCAGGTCCGCATGGTGGTGACGGACTTACTCACCAGTCCTTGGAATCCCTGTGACACTGGTGAGATCATGAGCCAACCGGTCCCACGCCTCAGCCCTATATGCTCCCCACAGGACCTGGCCCTGCATGAGTTGGGCCTCATGATTGTGGACTAGGAGCCAGACCATGTATCTGGACTCCTCAATGCCCCACCTCTGTGCTCGAAAGCAACTACCCTCACCTACTCCTGACATTCTGGCTGCAAGTTAGTTCTACAATCATTTATGCTGTGTATTCCCACCTATGGGGCTTATATATGCCGTTTTTCCCACACTTATCCGTGATTGGCCATTTTGGAATTGTATCAACTTCACAAAACCTGCTTTGTCATGCTCCACTTTCTATTCATTCCTATATATTTGCTATTACTGCATTTCTAAGTACAGCTGTCATGGCTTAGTGGTTCAGTACCTTGACCATGGTGCATGGTATCCTGGGCTCGAACCTGGCCACTGCTTTTTATATTTTATGACTGTCTAGACAGGCTAGGGGGTGTGTCTGTGAAAAGGCAGTTTTGATACAGCTTGCTTAGCGTTGCCCGTCGGTTAGCTTGTTGGTGCGGTGCGCAGCTCCGCGCAAACGGGGTACGCTGGTTTACCCTTCATTTGGCAGTTAGCACGCATATTACGCTCAGCTCAGCTAGGGGCACACAGTTTCAGCGTGTTAAACCACTGCTCACCTATGGGCACTCATTTTACACCTGTTAAACCACTGCTCACCTACGGGCAGATGCACTCACCTTGTTAAACTGTAGCTCAGCTATAGGCACATCTGGCATTTTTTATTATTTTGTTATCTCACATTTCTTCAAAATAAATGTCCTATTTCATTACATTTTACATAAAATATAATTTTATATGTGTACATATTTGTCAGGGACTTGTTTCGTGCTTATTTTACTAAAAATAAAAATTGATGTTGTGGGGGCTCGAACCATGACTGTCTGCTCTTCAGCCGACATCTCTACCACTATGCTATTGCTTCTTGGCTTACTTTGCATATTTAGTTCTTATATGCTTTTCCACTGACTGCTAACTGTGGCTAAGCTACGGGCACGCCCACGCAAACGAGCGCACTCACGGGCAAACATCTTTACAATTTACAAAAAATATATAACATGTTAATTTATATATTTTATGTTCATAGTCTGTGGGGGCATGTGTTGTGTTGTGTTTATTCACATTTACATGGACTCTGTCGTGGGTGTTTACTTTGAGCACTTTTACTCTTCTGGGGGCGTGTCTGCTTGCAGGGCTTGGCCTAGGGACACGCCCCCTACTGTCTTCCACGGACCGTGTTAGCCTTAGGTGTGATTCAGCATGCCCTCATGCATATGCATGACATGCTGACGTCACACCGTTTAACTGCAGCCTCCGTGTAAGCCTTGTATCTCTTACACGGAGGCTTCATGAATCCTGCCCTTTATCATTAGCCTGTTAGGCCCCCAGTTTACTTTACTCATCAAATGTCTACCTCATTTGTCCACAAAATGAGAAACAGCTCTAACGGGGGACTCCCTGATAACCTGTAGGGCTAGTCCTATTTCCTCTGCAGCCTCTCTTTCCAAAAAATACCCATGGGTATAACTACTGCAATGGGCTTCAGGAGCTGCTGCCTTCCCAGATGTATCTCCTGCAGGCTGATAAGCTGAGGAGTGCACTACCTTGAGATATTCCACAACAATTTTCCTATCAACAGGCAACTTCCATTCAAGAACCAGTGGATCAAACATGCTATTCAAAGATTTTCATAATTAAACCATGACCTGTGTTTCTGTTATAGAAGTACTGATAGTGAAAATATGCTGGCATTTGCCTTAACCCCTCACCTTTCTCAATTATAGCAACTATTTCATACTATATACTATTACCTAGGCAATGTAGGGACAACACAACTTCTTTGCACTGCAGCTCTTGTATATTATATAAATCGATATCTATTACCATAACCCACAACTTCATTAAATGCATTCATTGAGTATAATCAAAATGTTTCCAACTCAATCTAAAAAGAAAGGTGAAAAATAGATTAGCTATACTTTTAAAATGACGTAATTCCTCCCTTTCAACAGCCTTTATTACATTTAAAAGACAAGGTAGAACCTTCCTGTCATGTACAAAAAGAAATACACATGAAATTAGCCCAACATTTAATCTGGGCTCTTATTCCAGTGTACTCATGTACTGCAGAATCTTGTATCTGTCCAGCCCTGAACTGTACCTGGGCAACAACCAGCCCAGGTATTACTTAGGCAATATATCTTATTCTTTCATGCAAGTATACACAACTATGTTTCCCACCCTTTGTTTCCAAAGGAGAGATACACGTAATGGTTGATTTAGTGATTTAAACCTGAATCCTGAATCCATGCAACTGATACTGTATCATCAGTCTGGAAAGGGTTGCAGTTTTTTCTACCAACTGTGGAATAGCCTGAAATACATAGGACATGTGAGTAGGAGCTGAACAATGTGCAATAATTATATTTGTAAATAATGCCCATTCCTTCAAGTTAAAAGTGCAAAAGCAAACTATAACCTCTCCAGGTTGTCTAATAGGTGTCCACATATCAGGTGCAATGATACAATGAGCTAAACTATGATCTGACTCTGGGAAAACAATTTGTGAATAAAAGACTTAAGCCTTTGTCCTCTGATTTCTTCAGGGTACTGCTGAGTCTGATGACCCCCTCCTAGCCCTGCCTCTATATTATTCACGATACTCTAGCATCTCAATCTTAATCTGACTGAGTCATCTTTTTTACGGATTTGGCCTCTTTACAGTTAACTTGCAACAAATATATTGCACTAGAATGTTATATTAATGCCTTTTCTATCTCACGCTGAGTAGCTTCATTGTATAAATGAAACCTTCCATTCTGGCTTCCATTTTAGTAACAGAGCCATCATTATTCATAACAAAAGATTTTCCACATTTGGAATGAACTCCAGTGCCAAATGCATTTCATTTTTTCTTTTTTTTCTTTCAAATAGACTTTTATTAGCTTTTACATAACACAACTTGAAGAATAAAACTGCAGTTCAATAATCATGTGAACAAAACCACATAATAAAATACAACTAACAATACAACTAAAATAAGAACTATTTACAAACAGTACAAAATGCTGCAATACTCTAAAATAAATCAGCCTATATAACACCATTAAATGAAAAATTGAGTACTTAATTATTAATTGATGGGTAATTAAACAGTATGCAAAGAAAGAGGGTAATCAAGAGGCTAAGATATCTATAGCAAATACAGTAGATAGAAGAAATAGAAGACCATTACACATATTGATCCCTTGAGACCAAGCAAATAGGACCAACTAAAGATATCGTCGTGACCCAACAACCACGTAACAAAACATTCTTAGTAAAGTAAATGTAAATATGCT
>NC_056737.1:47037039-47057977 GCF_019279795.1 Protopterus annectens | reverse complement strand
GGGGACAGGTGCAAGCCATCCCTCTGGACTGATCCAGGCGGTGCCAACGCATGCACATTATCAAGGGTGATCATTTGGAGCCAGTATTGTGGCATCATACTTGATGAGGGTGGGATACTGCCCAGGGTCAGGGACATGCTGGCCTGGGCTACACAATCTGAGAGCCCCTCTATGTCTCCTTTCATGTATCCCAGGGTGGTATGTCTCCGGTCATTGACACCAGCATGGACAATGACCACGTCATACTTGTACATGCTGTGGAGTGACCTGAGTGCGTGTGTTATGTGGCGGATTCCAGCGCCCGACAGGCAGCCTACTGTGATCATTCCCTTGTTCAGTCTGGTGGGTGGACGTTGGTGTGTCTGACTGTGGCGTCATCCATTACAAGTGTGTCTGGCATTGTGTGTGGCCTTTGGGGCTGTGACTGTTTAGCACACTGACGTTAAGAACTATGTGTTGCATGTCCTATGTCTTGTGGAGGCAGTTGCTTGGGTGTCTGCTTCAGAGGCCTCGTTAGGTTCGTTACATGTTTTAACAGTGCCTCCAAGTATGTCTTAGTGTGTTCATGTGTTTGTTTAGCATTTGTGATAGTTACATGTGACACTGAGTTTGTGGTGTGCATGGTGTCCTTCCCCTCCCGTTTGGTCTTGCCGGTCATGGTTTGAGAGAGCTCAGCCCCCTGTCTGGCTATATAGTTGCATCTCTCACATGTATTATGTTTAGTGGGGGAGGTGCGGCTTGTCCGTGTCCATGAGGCACCTGTAACATTGCCCAGGACGCCCAGATTCACCATCTGAACAGGAGAGGCCGCTAGCAATTGACCCTTCGACATGCCAGAGAACGTGCATGCATTTGCTGTGTAACCAGGTCAGAAGGCACCTATAGGGAAGTGGGTACTCAAGGGGATTCTAGGCTAGTGTAGTACTCCATCTAGTATACATGTACTTTACCTATGTAGGAATACTATGGGAGCAGGTGCAGAGCTTTTGTGATAGAGAACAGACAGTTGAGATTGCAAGAAGAGAGGTTCTACATGTAAACCTGCAGAGCACGGAGCCAGATATAGTGTAATGTTGCTTACACGGTACATGATGCACATGTCCACACATATACTGCACCTGACGCCTGTGGTCGGTGCCACAGGCTACGGTGGACAGAGACATCACATACATGGCATGACACAGTACAGGTATGGTGACATTCCGCAGGTGTCATACACAGTGTGCTGGCAACTGACTGCAGGTGTCACCTGTCAGCTGTGGTGCACGGTGTGCAGCAGTTGGATGCTGTACCGGTACAGGAATATGTCCGCAATCGCGGGGCGTACACCACTATGGCACACACCCCATTGTGTGCAGATGGGGACACCTGCCTGTGTGGTCAGCACCCTCACAATACAATGCACCCACGCGCCATGTCACAGGGGGTGGTCTTGCACAGGTGGCCAGTAAGGCTCACAAGTATGGCATTGACAGGGCTGTACAATGCAGCACCAGTACGGGATGGTCACCCTGTGTGGTTAGTGTCCAGTCACAACACTATATCTGCATACACCCTCACAACAGGCAGCAGACATACACACATGTTGACACACTGACATGGTGGTGACCACACATGTCTACACGGAAGGACGACGTGTTGCATGTACTGCACCATCCACATCCATGCACCCCACATTGAGGTATGTACAGATCTCCACCATGGCGTACAGTGATGTGTGGCACATGGCACATAGTCCCCCCGATCTGTGGCATGCATGGGCACACATTCCTGCACACATGTTGGTGCTAGGAATGCCACACCTGCTATATGGGATATGTGCAGGCGTGCAGCGGTATGTAGTGCATCCTGCGTACCACCACTGTATCTGGCAGCTTTGACAATATATGCACTTGGGAGGTGGTAGGGGTTACAGTGGCCATGTGACATATGGTCGATGACACATGGCAGATGGGTATGCATTATGGCAGCACTGTCATGTAAAGGCGACATAGCAGACTGTATGCACATGGCAGGGTAGGATGGTGTGTGACACACCTGTGACCAGCACCTGCACACATGCATGTGGACAGGTGTTTAAACACATGGTGTACACACATACCGCCATGCATGCTGTTACTATGCCACCATATGATGGCCCCCATGATGGGTATGCATGCGGTAGGGGGTTGCAACTGTGTTATGGACAGCGGACACTGCTCATGCATGGCTGCACCGTGCACAGTACACGTGTCACATGTATCCCCTGTTGCCATGTGTGTATGCATTGCTACGTTGTGACATGTGTGTCGACATACATGGAACATGGACTGTGGTATGGTATCACAGCTGTCACAGGCAAACTGTACAAGGGTATGTGTCCCAGTCAACACCGCTACACCATGTAGGGGGTGCATACCACAGACATGTGTCCACCTTCCATTCGTGTGTGTATTACCGCGTACGCCAGTGTTATGCATGTGGTACATCACTGGCTTCGTATGTGTCCTGTGTGCAGTCCATGCACACAGCCAGGCAATCACATATATGACATATCCGGACTTTGTTTCACTGTGGTACAGCTGCAGTCATGTATAATATCTATGTCAGGCCTGTGCTATGTGTGGAGCACGCCTGTCCATGTATACCGATATGGGTGGACTACATCACACCTGTGGGATCATTGATAGTAGATGTGTACTCTGCATGACGGACGTACACCGCCATATAGACTTGTGGACATATGTCACATGCTGTTGCTGGACCGTGAGGCATACTGCTTCACTGAAGACATGATGCTGGCATGGCAGCTACAGTGTTCACTGCAGTGTGTACATGTTCAACCTGCACCCGTGATGCCTGTGCTGTCATCTGTGTGTGTACATGTAACTGCATGTGTGTCCACCCTGTGCATGTGTACGGGTTTACCTGGCCGTGACTTGCGGTGTGTGCACTCCGTCTGCATGCCGGATGGCGCGTAGCACATACTAAGTGTGTGAGCATGCCCGGGTTGCTGTTGTGTGGGTGGACACACACGACGGTCCACAATCTGCCCTTCCATGATTCCACCCCATGTGTATGCATGTCTGCACTGTGCAGATTCTAAGTGTCTGAGCATGCCCAGTAAGCAGCTGTGTAGATGGACACACAGTACAGTGCACACCGCGCCCGTCTGTGTTGATACCCCATGTGCATGTCTGTTTCCCCTTCGCAACCGCCACGTCTGTGGCATGGCCAGGTTGCTGTTGTGTGGGTGGACACACACGACGGTCCACAATCTGCCCTTCCATGATTCCACCCCATGTGTATGCATGTCTGCACTGTGCAGATTCTAAGTGTCTGAGCATGCCCAGTAAGCAGCTGTGTAGATGGACACACAGTACAGTGCACACCGTGCCCGTCTGTGATGATACCCCGTGTGCATGTATGTTACCCCTTCGCAACTGCTAGGTGTGAGGGCATGGCCAGTACGCCATTCGGGGGTACACAGTACAATTGGCACCGATGTCTGCTACTAGGCGTGTAGCCATGGCCAATGACATCCTGCATAGCCATGGTGACCGTCCAGGTGAATCATATGTGGTTGGTATGCCACAATGGCTGCCTACATCGTGCACGCCGGATGCCCTCTCATAGGGTATACTGTCTGTGGTGCATCCCGTATCCATGTCGGGATGTTGTGCTCCGTAGTTAGTTGGTATTCCCGAGTTCAGCACTACTGTGTTACTGTACACCCACCTTGGGATGGTAACATGCTGTGTGACTGCGCACTCTGTCTTCATTCCCTATCGGCTGCCTTGCCTCTGCAGATGATATCACCCACCTAGGGGTATGCCTCCTGACAGTGCTGTGCTCAGTAATCTCGGTAGCGCGTTCTGTAAATGCATCATGCTGTAGTGTGTTCATGTAGGTAGGTGTAGGTTCAACTCCAGGCCCTTTCCCGTGTGTGTGTGAGGTGTGTGTGTGTTTCCAGCTGCCTCTGCAGATGGTCATGCTTTTAGACACTTCGCAACACATACCTTGGCTATTGTCAGCTATTCCTTTACGGATGATGTCACCCGCCTAGAAGTATGCCTCTGACAGCGCTGTGCTCAGTAATCTCGGTAGCGCGTTCTGTAAATGCATCATGCTGTAGTGTGTTCATGTAGGTAGGCATAGGTTCGACTCCCGGCCCTTCCCCGTGTGTGTGTGTGTGAGGTGTGTGTGTGTGTGTGTGTGTGTGTGTGTGTGTTTCCAGCTGCCTCTGCAGATGGTCATGCTTAGGCACGCCGCAACACATACCTTGGCTATTGTCAGCTATTCCTTTACGGATGATGTCACCCGCCTAGAAGTATGCCTCTGACAGCACTGTGCTCAGTAATCTCGGTAGTGCGTTCTGTAAATGCATCATGCTGTAGTGTGTTCATGTAGGTGGGCATAGGTTCGACTCCCGGCCCTTACCCGTGTGTGTGTGATGTGTGTGTGTGTTTCCAGATGCCCTTGGTGAGAGTAGTTCCTTTAGTCGCTTCTCAACACATACCTTGGCTATTGGCATCTATTCCTTTACGGATGATGTCACCTGCCTAGAAGTATGCTTCTGACAGCACTGTGCTCAGTAATCTCGGTAGCGCGTTCTGTAAATGCATCATGCGGTAGTGTGTTCATGTAGGTAGGCGTAGGTTCAACTCCAGGTGCTTCCCCATGTGTGTGTAAGGTTTGTGTGTGTGTGTGTGTGTTTCCAGCTGCCTCTGCAGATGGTCATGCTTTTAGACGCTTCGCAACACATACCTTTACGGATGATGTCACCCACCTAGAAGTATGCCTCTGACAGCGCTGTGCTCAGTAATCTCGGTAGCGCGTTCTGTAAATGCATCATGCTGTAGTGTGTTCATGTAGGTAGGCGTAGGTTCAACTCCCGGCCCTTACCCGTGTGTGTGTGAGGTGTGTGTGTGTTTCCAGATGCCCTTGGTGAGAGTAGTTCCTTTAGTCGCTTCTCAACACATACCCTGGCTATTGGCATCTATTCCTTTACGGATGATGTCACCCACCTAGAAGTATGCCTCTGACAGCGCTGTGCTCAGAAATATCGGTAGCGTGTTCTGTAAATGCCTCATGCTGTAGTGTGTTCATGTAGGTAGGCGTAGGTTCGACTCCCGGCCCTTACCCGTGTGTGTGTGAGGTGTGTGTGTGTGTGTGTTTACAGCTGCCCTTGGTGAGAGTAGTTCCTTTAGTCGCTTCTCAACACATACCTTGGCTATTGGCATCTATTCCTTTACTGATGATGTCACCCGCCTAGAAGTATGCCTCTGACAGCGCTGTGCTCAGTAATCTCGGTAGCGTGTTCTGTAAATGCCTCATGCTGTAGTGTGTTCATGTAGGTAGGCGTAGGTTCGACTCCCGGCCCTTACCCGTGTGTGTGTGTGAGGTGTGTGTGTGTGTGTGTTTACAGCTGCCCTTGGTGAGAGTAGTTCCTTTAGTCGCTTCGCAACACATACCTTGGCTATTGGCATCTATTCCTTTACGGATTATGTCACCCGCCTAGAAGTATGCCTCTGACAGCACTGGGCTCAGTAATCTCGGTAGCGTGTTCTGTAAATGCATCATGTAGGTAGGCGTAGGTTCGACTCCCGGCCCTTACCCATGTGTGTGTGTGTTTTTACAGCTGCCCCTGTAGAGAGTAGATATTTTAGATGCTTCGAAACACATACCTTGGCTATCGGCGTCTATTCCTTTACGGATGTTGTCACCCACCTAGACGTGTGCCTCTGACGGTGCTGTGTTCAGTGGTCCACGTAGCGCGTTCCATACCTGTGTCATACTGTTGTGCGGTTGGGTAGGTGGGGGTAAGGTCAATCCCCATGCCTGCCAGCTGTGTGTGTGTGTCTATGCTCCCAGCCACATGGGTTCATAGGTTATGGCTTTAGAGTTTCCACAGAACACTTATATCCTGCTGCCATCTCTGTGTTTGTGGATGGTGAGACGCAGCTCGTGGACTGCCTGTGTGGCTGCTGTGGTTGGCGACCTCCATAGCGTGTTCTCCACGTGCGCCCTGCTGTGGTGTGGTGGGGTGGTGCTGTGTACATTACACTCCCAGCCTTGCCACATGTGTCCATCTGTATCTCTCTCGATGTATATATACATACTTATGTTGTGCCCATAGCGCTGCTCTTGCATGGAAAGCTGTCTGTCCCATGTATCAGATATTTGCACGGCTGACACATAGAACTGTGGTACGATGCATATCCACTCATTATCCATGCAACGTCCGTATTCCAGCACGCCCTAGAGACATCTGCTAGATATCGTGGCAGACAGATATCCTTGCTGTACTGACACTGTACCCGTACACGCCATACACCTTGTGTATAATTGCCTGTTTATGGTGTGTGTATGTCTATCTGAGCTGTATGCATGGTCGTGTGTATGTCCCGCTATAGCCGTCTGTGCAGGTGTCGCCACTATGGGTAATCCGTGTAGACCGCTGTTTCATGTGCACTTCAGCACATACCTGCAGACCGTACTACCCCTCCTACGGCAGTGGCCTTAGATCAACCGCTGCCCTAGGCGATGGGGCTCCATGGTGCCCACCACCACAACACATGGTGCCCCCATCCTGGTGTACCTACATGACATACCTACTAGAAAGGTGGCCCTGCTAGTGCGGCGCCCTAGGCAGCCGCCAGATTGGCCTATGCCTACGGCCGGCTATGAGCACATCACAAGGCATACTTTTACATTCAGTGTTTTACAAAGGCTAGATTCTAATACCAGAGGGGGGGGGGACCTTATCAACTATACTTTAGAATGCGGATTGAGATGGATTATTAGGTGGAGAGTTGACCACACACCAGGGCTGAATGATGAAGCACAGATTAAGCCTCTTTTGAGAAGCAGGTGGCTTAAACCCACATAACAGGAATGTAGTTTAGGTACAGCTATACATTTAACACCCATTAGTCCACTCTTTCAGTTGTTTACCACTGTATTACATTGATATAATATACATATTTTCTATATATATTGTTAGATTTTTGATTGATGAGTATTAGGCATAGTACAATATCTTATAATACATGTTTTAATAGGATGTTTTTGAAGATGTTAATATATGTGTGTGTAGTTAACATTGCGTCTGCGCTTTATATGCTGGGGTTCATTGTTCATTGTTTGATGAGAAATTGACCAATGAAAGTGTAGGGAGGGATATTTAAAGCCTGGATGCTTTTATGTTATGTGTAAGTCTGACGGAGCCTACAGGTGAAAGCACTTACTTGTCTATAAAGGAACCTTTTTATACCATTTGAGCACTGTCCTGGACAATATCTACGTTGACTGTTTCATCTACCTATGTGTTTTTTGGATTGTGTGCCATAAGGTGCCAGCGGTTATTTTATGTTGATTAGGTGTATTCCATGGTCAATTGACATTAATCATATTGATTCATTAAAGGATCTTCTTTATAAGTGGGAATGCCATAGTTTAACCATCCTATGACCTTCCTAGTTGAAGTTGTTAGTGTGTCATTAGTATGTGTTCCACAGGTCGCCCATTTGTTCCGCATTATGGAAGCGAGTGATCCCCATTTTGGTGATGGCAGATTGAGAGCTGTGTACGCGGTATTAAACGCATCGGTCTGACTTTGTATGGGGAATGTCTAATGTAGTCCCTATCTGTATTTCCTGTGCTATGCCTTACTGCAGCTGTGTAATTCCACCAGGTTTCCAGTTATGGGTGCCATCTTGGTCGTACGCTTGTCCATCCATGGGAATTGCCTACTGGACACTGATATGGGGCTGTACACATTTCACACCTGCTTTTAGCATTATCCGGTGGATGCTTTGCATCATTAGTGGGGAGTAAGGCATGTGCTATACCCACATCCCTCCCACGGGGCGGGACAACGGATTATCTGCCAAACAACACCGAGCCCCATTTCTGCATACCCAAGATCCCATGGCTGCAACCCTCGACGGTACACATTACACATCCTTCATGTGTGCGGGACTGGGATGTGGACGCACTTCTATGGACTCGACAATCTGGGGATTTCTCTTCATATGTCCTGCATTTCATGGACACTTGTCATCAACCTTAAACACGCTGGTGGTGCATATGTCTAGCTGTGCCGTAGTCACAGCTGTCATTTCTTCTGGGTCGATCGCAGCTGGTTGATATTGCGAGCGGATCAATTTTGGACTCCTACAATGCACACCAATGTGCATATGTAAAGTGTAGAACTTGTTGGACTGTCACCATCTGGCCAGTGGTTTTGACTGCTGCTGTATGTTCCCCAATCGCGGATGTCTGTTTGACTAACCATATTATGTATTACTTGGCCTATCTATATCCATGTGCCAGTAAGCGGAAATACAGCAAACCTTAAGTCCTGGTCATCTTCATACAAGACATTATTGAACATAAACCATGCCAAAACAGACGATGACAAAAACGATACACTCCACAGTCAAAAGATACTGAGCTCTTTCACCCACTAACATGGGGCATCGTCGGAGTACGAAATACATTAGATAGTCGTCCCTTATATACTTCCTTCAGAGTCAGTTTAAAGTCAATTAATTAATAAACCTGCTCATAGTTAAGTGGACAGTGCTCCAAGTCTTGATGATAAAGTGACATATACAAATCAGTGTTGCATACATTACTTAATGGAAACAATAATACAACAACAATGTGTTAATATAAATACAATATTGGTCATTACAATCAGTATATTGAAACATAGTTGATAATTGTTGTGAGTAAACCTTAGAATGTAGTGTGTTGATAATGATATTGTATATCAATGTGTATAATTGTTGCATTAAGATTCCAAATCATGGAATAAATAAGTACAATTAAATGCATATTATGTATAAATATGAATGTAAATAAGAGTCACAATGTTAAATATGAATATGACTGCATTATAACTATATCAATATGATATGGAATAAACTGTAGTTGTTTACATCTTGTTTTCAAGTGACAAATCTATGTCCATGCATCATATATACGGGCCGTCGGACTGCTGTGTGTAGATATATACATGTGAACCCCTCGTTTCATACCTTGCTTTGTTACTGTCTGTGGATTACCTGTCTACACACATCAATTACCATGCCATACCTTTCCACTGTACAGGTTCTGGCATGGTGTACGGCTGGTTGGCCCTTATTCTTGCTGTGTGTTACATTGACCTGTGTCTATCTGGCAATTCGCTGGCGTGTCATGTGAGACCTTCTTGCTTATATAGGGACCTGATCCCGTAATTGTGACGTGCTTCCACTGGCCATATATCTCTCTGTCGTCTGGGATCTGTGTGTAACCAGTCCTTTCAGGACACTTTCTATCGTTGTTCTTTTTTGGTTACATATATGAGTACTTTGGTATGTTGTGCTATTATTGTGTGTGGAGCATTTCTCCACGGGCCTCTGCTGACACCGGACATATATCCAGCTAGCCTAGCCTGGTCAACAGGTGTGAGCCAACTGAACACATTTTGTACGGGGGCACCTTCTGACAAGTGGGCTGGGTTACAGATGCATAACCGTCGTCAATCCATACTACTAACACACACGTTATTCTATCCACATTCTATGTTTGTCTTATCACACAGCATGTGTTTCTCACTATTTCTAATGGTACTTTACATGGCATTGCCCGATTCCATACTTTCAGAGGCTGACAGTTTTGAGACATGTATGATTGACGTGGAGGACACAGCCTTAACCTTCCCTGCTGTGAGCGGATCACACACTCACATGCGCACTTGCATTTCCTAAATGTGGGTTACGCGCAGGCGCACATGCATATCCGTATTCTGGTTACATATGTTTACTGGGTCTGTGTGGTTACGTGGTCTGTGTTAGTTGTGACTGTTCCGGTAACATATCTCTGATCCGGTTGACGGACGTGCGGAACGCACTTTCACCTTTACACATGTAACAGTCTTTGCGGCATGGACGCATTACGTACACGTTCACATTTATATGTTCTATAGTCGTAATGCAAATGGGACTGCATTCACGTTTGCCGGTTACTGTGACCACTACACGTTAGCTGTTCAGTCTCATTTATATGCATACCCATGGTACTTAGCTAAATTTACATAACCCCCCACCCCACCCCCCCGCACACACGTACGTCACAGGCATCCATTCTCCTGCTGGGAAAGGTGCGGTACTACATGTTAAACATTCCTTATTCCCTCCTGCTCATGGCCCAGGATGCATATGTCATGACCACAGGGATATTCAGATCACAGGGGCTTATATCCCCTACGCATACAGGCCTTCAATTGTCAGGGTGTTCCTGTGTTGCTTTGGGTTTGGTCTTGTCCGCCTAGTGTACGGAACTGCCCTGACCGTGTACGAATGTCAGACGAGTCACATGGGCACGGTTTGTCCGTGTCTATGATACCATA
Organism: Protopterus annectens; assembly: GCF_019279795.1. Classification (NCBI taxonomy): domain Eukaryota; kingdom Metazoa; phylum Chordata; order Ceratodontiformes; family Protopteridae; genus Protopterus; species Protopterus annectens. Next base: position 47,047,596 of record NC_056737.1, on the reverse strand, counting down.
TCCCCCCCCCATTATTCCTAACTGTGTGCGCTGATTGGCCGGTGTGCCCGTTGTAGATCTTGTTATAGTAATTGACCACGGTCTGGTCGAACGGACCTATTTCCATTACTAAACCTCGGTATTTATAACCTGTCTCGCTATATTACATGGGTTTAACATTGCGTGACGGCTTTCACTGAGCCACGGATATGTCCGTTGCTTAGTTTGGGGCAGTCCCGCTCTGCTACACACATTTAACATGGCGGGACAGGTTGTACAGCTCAGCGACGGGGACATCGGGCTCTCCGTCGCTGTTTAGCATTGAATCGCTATGTTGACTTTGTTTCACATAGCGAGACAGTGTCGACATTGGTAACGGACATCTCGCGCAGTACGTCCGCACCGCCGCGGGTGCTGTATGTCTGCATTTGGGTGGCGGACAGCCATTATGCTGTGCCATTATGTCTGGGAATGTATGGTTTCTTTCCATAGATGATATGGCATAGTAGCAATGACCTGCGTCTGGGTGTGGGTACTGCTGTAAGAGTGGCCTTAGGTCACATGGTGCCCTAGGCAAAAGGACTCCATGGTGCCCCCACCACATCACCCGCTACCCCCATCCTGGTCTACCTACACCTAATAAAGGCTGGAAAGGTGCCCCTAGTAGAGCGGCGCCCTAGGCGGCTGCCTAGTTGGCCTATGCCAGAGGCCGGCTATGTGTGTGTGGTCCCTCGGGCGTCGGCCTCGGGAACGCACCACATCTGCCGTGGGTATATCTAGCATTACCCACATCCGGGCGTGGTTTATTGCTATGATGTTCCATGTGTACGGACACGTGTGTTTGGACAACCTACAATAGCTTCTGCTATTGGCATACAAAGCTGTGGGTGGTGCCGGTTACCATACATATGCCTTTCTCAAAAGCCGACTTCACACTTCTAAACACTAGTGTGGTCTCCTTTAAGGCCCGTGAGCCAGTGGTAAACATTACTCAAACCGCTGAATCACTTACATATGCCTTCTACCAGCACCTACAGGACTGCATGGATCAGGCAATCCCATACAAAACTGAGACTCTTTGTACCAAAGGCAAGCATCCAGTCTGGTGGACCCCAGCCATAAACAAGCTCTACAACGAAAGGAGGTAGCTACTACAGGATAGAGCGGAATCCTTGTAAGGTAAGACACCCTTGCTCATTATATGTGAAGAACAACAAGCTCTCATGACATCATCCAGGGCAAATTCGACAGATAAATCACCAAAGACTCGACAGACAATCATAGGGCCTTCTTTAGCTATGTTGGACACCTGGGAGGACACTCCCAGATATGCTCAGACTGGGTTCAGAATTATGTGAAGATTAGTGAACCTACACACATTGCCAACATACTGGCTGACAGGTTCGGTGCAAACTTCTCCCTCCCCTCCCCCCCACATGGAGAGATATCTATACCAGAGGATTGTGGCCCCCGAACATCTGTAACGCACAGGTGGGAAATGCTCTCTCCAAGGCAGTAAACACAGCATCCATGGGACCAGATGGTGTCCCAGCTGTGTACTCCACGAACTCAATGAGGAATTAAACCCACAGTTAGGACAGCTGTTTAATCTTAGCCTCACCTCAGGTAACGTACCCAAGTAGTGGCGCAAGGCGACTGTAGTCCCACTTCACAAGGGCGGTGCCTCCACTGACCCTGGTAATTACCATCCCATTAGCTTGACAAGCCTTATCTGCAAAGCCAAGGAGAAGGATCATAATGGAACTCATAGATGAAGACATAGGGGACTTGCATGCTTTGGATCCAACCCAGTTTGGCTTGGTCAAAGGCAGATCATGCCTTTTAAACTTGGTTGACTTTTTAGGAACGGTCACCAAGGCCATTGATGAGGGTCAAGCAGTCCATACAGCCTACCTCGACCTGGCATAGGCCTTCAACACAATACCCCCCTCAGGTATCATTGATAAACTCATCGGCTTGAATGTAGACCCATACATCGCAAGATGGGTTGCAAACTGGCTAAGTGACAGAACCCACATGGTCATAGTTGCTGGCACCATGTCAGACTCACAGCCGGTCACAGGTGGTGTCCCACGGGGCTCAGTCCTGGGTCCACTCTTTTTCGGCATCTACATGTCCAAAGTACAAGCAAACACATGGGGGGTTATGGCTGACAATGTTTGCAGATGACTGCGAACTGGGTGCCATAGTCAGACACACATCTGACACAGATATCCTTCAGAAGGGCCTCACAGATATGGATATCTGGTGCCAGAGACATGGCCTACAGCTAAATGCCGGGAAATGCATAGTCATACCCTTCGGAAAGAACAAGGTTACCCCTAGCTACCATATAGGTGGCAATTCACTGAGCACAGAGGGAGTTACCAGGGATCTGGGGACCCGGGTTGTCGGTAACCGTTAGTTCAACACACACGTTGCTAATGTAGTTAGGTAGACCTTCTACATTGCCCACCTGATCATGCAGGGATTCACATCTAGATCAGGGGAGGTCATCGTCCCCTTGTACTCATCACTCATTAGACCTATGATTGAGTACAATGCCCCATTCGGAATGTATCTGACCCGAAACCTGCAGCAGCTGGAAAGGCCCCAACAGTTCATCGACAAACGGATGCAGGGTCTCAGGAATATGTGTTATGCTGCCTGACTCCTGCTCTATTCAGTCGCATACCACTTGCTCAGAGGTGACCTGTGCCTGACATACATGGCCATGTCGAACCCAGATTTGATGACTATGCTTCACCTAAAGAATCTGGATCCCTCAGAACCACATGGGCAGGTGACGTAAACCTTGACACGGTCATTAATAGAATGTGCTGGAGGGACAGATTCATCACCCAGACACTCACTATGCTGTGGAACAACATCCCAGTACATGTGAGGCAGAGCACCTCGCTGGCCTTGTTCGAGGGGAATCTTGACCAATGGATGGGAGATTGCAGATATACCCCAGGGATTACTTCAGTGTCACTGCTTGCAGAGGTACAGCAATATAATAGGCATAGTTTTCTTCAAACTGAAGGGGTAGCAAAGGCAACATAACTATGGGCTAGGCTTATAGATGCCCTTGGGCGGATAGCCTACTATGAACCTATGAACCTATGAACCTATGTTCATAGTTTGTCCCATTCACACTTGTCTATCCCCTGTCCTCATTCGTATGTGGATATTTCTGTGGCACATGATTGAACTATGTATTACCTGCAGGTATGCTGTGTACAGTGCACATATGTCACGGTTGATTACAGTGTATCTGTGTACCTACCTCTGTGATACTGAGGACTACCACACATCCTTCACAGCATTACATGCATATGTCCATACTATTATTCGTTGGTCTGTGGGGGGTTGTCAGGGCAATGGTTACATGTGTCCCTGTTTGTGCACGCATCATGGTGGTCTTTGACCCGCCTCCGTTGCTATCGTGGGATGGACGGTGGTGTTGGTGTGTGTTTGGGTTGTGTTTCCACTGCCGATACATCTGTGGGGGGTGGGGTTGGCACATATTCCTCTTTGCGGGGAGCCCCATCCTGGACATTTGTGTCATGCGTCAACACTTGGCACATGCCATATGTCCTGTGATATTCCCACAGTCGTGTATGCCTTCCTGCATTACTACTGCATGTTAGTGGCAGTTTGTATCTGGTATGCATGGCTATTATGTTGGATAGCTTAGCCTATTCCCATGATATGACATACACATTCATCCAGGCATATACATGTTATTCCATCCTTTGCATTGGCCGTGGGTGTTTGGCCATCCGGCACCACTATTCTCTACGTGTAATGTCCCACCTTCACCTTCTGTGCATGTGGCACCCTGTTGGGGTGTCCTGCTTGGTGGGCAGATGTTCCGCCCTATGTGTTGTGTTTGACATGTCTGCATAGCTAATCATCAGTACGGTGGCTGAACATACTGCTTTGTCCAGATGTGTACAGTTATGGACACCGTGGCGTGTGAACGCCTATGGGGTTTCGACAGGTCCATACCACATGCGGGATGTACACATTCTGCTGACACATTCACATGCAGCCATTTGGGTATCAGTACCTGAGGTGGGATGTTGACATGTGGGGTACATATTTGCCCGCGTGGCACTGCCTAGGACAATACTTCATACTACATTTGAGGTATACCCACTGTGTGTAGGTGTGCAGCTGTGCAAGGCTGCTAGCTGGGTTGGGTGCATGGTCATACATGGGTGGGGGTTACGTGCTATGACGGGGCTGTTGTGTATTACATTTGCATGCATGGGTTCTGCTTCTGGATATTACGCTTCAGCATACGCCATCCTATGTGTATGCGACAGGCACGTTGCTGGGTGTAGTACATGTTGCTATGCACATGTTTGTCTGTGTTTAGGGTATCTGGTTTCCTTCTGGTTGTTATATAGACACGGCTGCCTGGCTGTGTACTCTCACTACTGCTGGTGACCATGCCCATGGGGCTACTTGTGTGTAGGTGCGGCACGCTGACATGCTGCGGTACACCTTCACTGGGTATGCCCACTGACAGTGCATTGCGTGACGGACATGGTATTATGCGTATCCTTTGTTCCTTGGACGGGTACAATTTGGACTTCGAGGGTTAATGTTTGGTTCTCTGTTTTGTGTGAACGGGTACTATGTTGCATACTCTGCGTACGTTTCATTATCCACGGACACTGGCTGGTGCGATTACTATTGCAGGCGGCCTGTGACAGTCAGCACTTTAGGTTGCTCCTCACCTGCCGGCTTGGCCACGCCTACAGGCGCATCCTACTTGGGCTCGCGCACGTGCCCTCTGCACATGTTTGTGGTTGCAACGCGCACTCATTACTATGCATGTGGCGCTGCTACGCCAATTATACACTGCACTGCCGGCGCAAGCCTTACACCGGCCTTGCGCCGAGCTTCATGAATCCGGGGGTATATTTTTAGACCTGTTCTACCTTTTATTCTACCTTATGCCTAACAGCTACTTTAAAGTGAAAGCCCTCAGTCCCCCGAGGACCCCGAAGAAAGCTTTACAGGGACCTTTTTTGTAGCTACCTCACAAATTTGTCACATCTGTATTACTAACTACTATAATCTGGTTTGAATTTTTGTACTAGAAAGTATTTTAAAACTGTTCTACCACAACCCTGGAATAGGTTTGCAATCCAATCTGTCCTTGAGGTGTCACCAATATCTTGCACCTTGGTCCTTACCTCACTCATAAGCTGCAACTGCGTTCCAATAGATTTACTTTTATCTAGTCATAGTCATTTTTAAATTGATGTCATTTATGCTCTCAAAAGTACTATTGACTAATACCTTCAGAAATTTGGTTAATTTATGCTTTTCAAATAGCTTTAACAACTCCATATGCAGGAAATATACCTGCTCCAGTGATTACCTCATCACCAAGATCCATAGCTTTTAGAGTCTTTAAGTCCAGGTACTGATGTATGTGTGATGTATCTAAAATATTCACAGTATCCTGAAAGTCAGTGTTAATTCTGTGGTTTCTGAAACTTATTGAGCCATGTAATTTGTCCCATTTTAGCACTTTCCTTTTTACCAGTTAATGTTCTGTAAATAGAACCTGAACTTGAAACTCAGCTTCAAAAACATGATATTGTGATGTCACTACTCTACATGAAGACATACCTGCATCTGCCTTATGTACTTCTGTCAATCTTAAATAAATATCCCTTTAGATGTTTGAGAGAAATCAATGTACATTAAATTTGCAAGCTGTTTCTCTACTAAAAAGTCTGTAACGTTAATAGCATTCCATGCAAACAATCTATTACTATGTCTATACCATTGATACTCTACTATTAGCTAAAGAAACATTAAGAAAAAGTAAGCTGTAAAGGTTTCATTTTCTGGCACATAAACTGTTTACAGTCACTTGCCATCTTCAGCTGTAATTTATTTATTTATTTATTTACCGGGGAAATTCTGACTGGACGCAGGTCCTTTTTCAGTGGATGCCAGGGGAGAAAAGCTCCACAACATGTACATGATAATTAGAGATTCAAAGTTGAAGCAATAGTAAACAACATTACTGGTTGTTGGTGTGAAGATTGGGGGAAGATAGAATTTGATACATAATTCTGGCATTTGTGAATATAAATGTAAAATACAGCCTTGTTTCTTAAATGAAAGAAAACATGTAAAATGTGAACTTCAAGATTGTAGCAACATTGGCGTCTGCTGTAAGGAAAACTAAGCCAAACGTTTCATCTGTTCTTTTGAAGTTAAAATTATGTCTTGTATGCCCTTTTGATCTAAATAGTCAGGCTGAAGAGGCTAAGTGAACACATTCTTTCTACTGTCTTAACTTAAGGAATAATTACTAGAGTGTACATGTGAAATGTCTTTTATTATTGTAGTTTCCTGAGTAGGTGTTAGATTGTTAAATAATGTAGCCTTTTGGCCTGAGAACTCCGGACTAAGTGTCAAAATGATGTAATGTGTATACTGGGAAAAATTAAGTGCCAAAATGATGTAATCTGGGAGGGCCTAGCAGAAATGTGTTAGTGATTTTAAAAACTATTGTTGAGAGAGAGACTGTAAGCATTTTGATCTTGATATCCAACCTTCAGCACTGCCTTATGCTCTCTTTATGTAAGTAGTATCTTAGAAGTATGTTTTCTTGCAGAAATAGGACTATAAAGATTAGACTTAAGTGTTTTTTCTGTTATATCAGAACTTTTCTACTGTATTGTTTTAAGCTTCTGTGTGGTCTCTGAACTCTTAGATATCATTGTGGTGTAGTAGTATTGTCTTGTGTTTTTAGTTATTTATTATTAAATATTCTAAAAACCTTTCACCTGTGGCTGGTTTGTGTAGAGATAAGTAAGCTCTAGAGTACATTGCTTATTTACAGAGTTTATTGTACAAGGCCACTCTAATAAGCCTTAAGACTGTTTAGTCACATTACTAATTGGATAATAATATTGCACAGTAATAACTGGACACCTGTTTAAGGGCCTTTGGGTAGCTGATAAGTATTAGCTGGTGGTGGCAGAAATTACTACTGTACAGTCTGGGTAAAGGGGCACAGATGGAGAATCTGTGTCAGCCTTACCCAGGAGTGTCTGAGAAGTTGTATAAATACTTATCTCAAAGTGTATGTGGTGTGTCAGCTACCTGGGCAGGGACACGAAGCACTGGTGGGACAGAGAAGGTACTGGAGGTTAGCTTGCCAGCTAGGCTGAGATGTGGACCCTATAGCTGTGCCAGTGGGGAGTCTTACTGGGGACCTGGGGAGCAAGGGAGCAACCAGCCCCAGACTGACTGTGATCTCTGTGTGCACTTAAGGGAAATTGTACTTTACTATGTGTATTTGTTACTCTTTCCTCTTATATAAGACGCCCTCCCTGGTGTTAATGGTAAGGATTGAGGTTCCTTGACTGCTGGGCCAGGGCAAGGCCATCACTGTTGGCATTAATACAGTAACTGGATATTGATTATCAACAGTATATATAGTAAATGTTGCAAGTTAAGATAGTTTATTGTCGTTTATAATAAAAGTTGGACAAAGTAGTCAGACAATTTTTAAAGTACGCAAAGTCAACTAGCTTATTATGACTGTGGTTAGTAGTAGCAGTAGTATAGTTGGGTTAAGAGTCTAGGAGGGGGAATAGTGGTGGGGTGTTAGTCTGAATTAGAGCAAGGAGAGCAAGGAAAAAGCCAGTGCAAATTTAAGTGGGATTTGAGCACAGTCTTGAAAAGGCTGCTGGAAGGTAGAGTAGTTAAGGAGGGGGGAAGATTGTTCCAAAGTTTAGATATGTACATGAAAATAGGGCTTCTCCTGCTGAATTTTTGGGTTTGAGAACAATGAGTTGATTTTTGTTGCTTGATCATAGGGGCCTAGTGGAGTGATTAGGGTTGGAGAAGGGTTCTTTAAGGGAGATACAATGATGGCTGTGGTAGGAGGCCCCAGTGGAAACTTTAGCAATTTTGTTGTAACAAGCATCCAGCTTGTGTAGGTCTGTCTAAGGTTGGTGAGTATGGAGGATGCATAGAGTAGGGTAGAGTAGGGTAGAGATTAGCTGGGAATTGGTTATGGAGATTCTAGCCGACTTGGTTAGGAATTTGCGACTTCAATATAATGCAGCAAGTTTCTTGTGAACTTTTTTTATTGTGAGAGATATGTGGGTGTCATATCTAAGTTTGTTGTCTATTTTCCTGCTGAGTAATTTTGTGTGTTCTGATGGAGAGATGTTGGTATTGTCTTTGGCGAGAATGTTGAAGTGGGGGTGTTTTGGGTGGATTTGGAAGGTTGGAACAGGAGATGTTTGGTCTTGCTTGGGTTGAGTAGGAGCTGAGTATTGGATAGCCAGCTTTCTATAGAAGAGAATGATTTCTGTGTGATTGGTGGAGTTCTGGTAGAGTGGGGGCAGAGCAGATGAGAGCAGAGTCATCTCCGTACTGTATAAGAGATGCTTGTGTGGTAGCAGTATGTAGGTTGTTAGTGAAAAGTGAGAATAGCAGAGGGCCAAGGATAGACCCTTAGGGAACTCTGAGAGTAAGTGGGAGGTGAGGTAATAGGTTATTGTCCCAGATTACTGATTGCTGGCATCCATGTAGAAAGCTGTGGAACTAGTTGCAGGCTGATTGTGAAAAGGAGAGGTTGGGGAGAGTACAGAATAGTAGCTCATGAGATACCATGTAAAAGGCCTTTGAAAGATCTAGAAATATGGCAGGAGAGAGGAGGCCATTGTTCTTGTGATGAAGTATAGTGTTGGTGAAGGAGAGCAGAGCAGAGGTAGTGCTGTGATATGGCCTGAAACCATGTTGGGTTTTGGAGAGGAGATTATTAGCTAGGAGGTAGTTGGAGACCTGGGTGTTGATAAATTTTTCATGTATCTTGGAGAGAGGGGAGAGGATTGTGATGGGGCAGTAATTGGAGAGGTCGATGGAGGGGGTGCCTTTGTGGAGAGGAATGATGTGGGATATTTTCCATATAGAGGGAACATAGCCTTCAGTTATGGAATGGTTGATTAGAATTGAAATTGGGTAGGCTAGTGTATCAGCTACAGTTTTCAAGTATTCAGAGGTGAGGTTGTCAGCTGCGAGTTTGGTGGGTTTAAGTTTTGACAAAAGTCTTTTTATGTTGGAAGTAGGTACTGAGGTGAAGAATAAAAGAGGATTGGGGGTTTAGGGTTAGGAGTTAGGGGGGGCTGATGTAGGGAAGTGTTGTTTGTTTAGAGATGTTATAGTTTCAGTGAAGTGTTTGTTGAAGGATTCAGCAATACTGCTGGAGGAGGGGAGAATGGACAGCTGGGGGATGTCAACCTTCCCTGGGCGGAGGATAGAGTTAATAGTGAACCAAAATTGCTTAGGATAATGGTTGGTAGAGTTTAGGGTGGATTTATAGTAGAGGGATTTGTTAAATTTTATTTGCTTTTTGACCTTATTGCACAGTTCAAGGAAGGATTGCCTGAGTTATTTTTTGTTAGGTGCCAGTGCTCCCAGGCCTTATCTCTGGATTTTATTAGGGTTCTGGTGGTCTTTCGTAACCATGGGGCATGCCTGGATCTGACTCTGGCATTTCTTACAGGAGCATGAGTGTTTAGGATGTAGACAAAGGTACTGTTGAAGAAGTGGACAGCCTCATCTAAATTGAGGTATTTTAGTGGTAACCATTTAATTTTTTTGCAGGGAGGAGATGAAGGAGTTGGGGTTGAAGTTGGACTTGTTCCGTATTTGCCTGTGGATAATGGCCTTGAGACTGTTTGTGTGGTGCCTAATTAGGAAAGTGGGGGAGTAGTTACTGAAACTGTCAGGTAAGCAGCCTGCTAGGTAAGAGTGAGGGGCTTTGTTGACTAAGATCCAGTCAAGTAAGGTATGATTGTTAGGGTTTTTAGTGATTTGGGTAGGCGATTTGATGAGTTGAGTGAACCCATGGAGATTTAGGTGAAGGGTTGGGAGATTGTTATTACAGGATAGCCAGTTGATGTCACCGAGAATGATGGTTTCCTTGGGTAGAAATAGACTAGCCCAGCTCAAGAGATTTTCTACGGGGTGTTATATTTTGCCCTAGTGAGAAATAGCATCATATGATATTGATTGTTTTGTTTGGGTTTAGTTTGAAATTGGCATAAAGGATTTCTTCATTGTTGTAGTGAGGGGCAGATGTGTTCAGGAGTTGGATATTGAGGTGGTGTTTAAATATCAATGCTACACCAGCTCCTTTTTTGTACAATCTGTCTATGCGAAGGATGTTGTATTCAGGTGGAAGTATTTAGTCAATTTTAATGTGAGGTTTGAGCCAGGTTTCAGTTAGGAAGATAATATCTCGGGAATATATGCTTATGCTGGCATATAGATCTTGGATTATATTGCATATTATTCTGATGTTTAGAGACATTATAAGTAGGTCTGTTGTTTTTTTGTTGGCTATGAGTTGAGTTATGGGGGGGGGGGGGTTGCTCAGAATAGGGCCTGTGGTTGGGTTGAATTTGGGAGGACCAGGGTTTGGATGGATGTCTCCAGCGAGGGCTAGTTTAGAGAGATTGTTTAGGATGTGTTTTATATACATAGTAAATTGCTTATGGTATCTTAGGGATATTTTAT
>NC_056737.1:47014573-47036539 GCF_019279795.1 Protopterus annectens | reverse complement strand
TTTTCCCTCTTGGAGAAAAACAAGTTTGCAGAGGTATGTCTTTTTCTATGCAGAAACATGCTTGAAATGCAAAAAGAAAGCTAAAACAATAAACGGTCATACTGAAACTGGCAGTTAAGCCAGAACCAGGATTGCCCTACCCCTTTGTAGGGTGGATAGTACCCTACACACCTGCAGAGTTTCAGCCTCCTAGCTTTTTCCCTCTTGGAGAAAAACAACTTTCCATGGGTATTTTTTCTCTATGCAAAAACATGCTTGAAATGCATAGGGAAAGCTAAAAACAATAAACGGTCATACTGAAACTGGCAGTTAAGCCAGAACCAGGATTGCCCTACCCCTTTGTAGGGTGGATAGTACCCTACACACCTGCAGAGTTTCAGCCTCCTAGCTTTTTCCCTCTTGGAGAAAAACAACTTTCCAGAGGTATTTTTTTCTCTATGCAGAAACATGCTTGAAATGCAAAAAGAAAGCTAAAAACAATAAACGGTCATACTGAAACTGGCAGTTAAGCCAGAACCAGGATTGCCCTACCCCTTTGTAGGGTGGATAGTACCCTACACACCTGCAGAGTTTCAGCCTCCTAGCTTTTTCCCTCTTGGAGAAAAACAACTTTCCATGGGTATTTTTTCTCTATGCAAAACATGCTTGAAATGCATAGGGAAAGCTAAAAACAATAAACGGTCATACTGAAACTGGCAGTTAAGCCAGAACCAGGATTGCCCTACCCCTTTGTAGGGTGGATAGTACCCTACACACCTGCAGAGTTTCAGCCTCCTAGCTTTTTCCCTCTTGGAGAAAAACAACTTTCCAGAGGTATTTTTTTCTCTATGCAGAAACATGCTTGAAATGCAAAAAGAAAGCTAAAACAATAAACGGTCATACTGAAACTGGCAGTTAAGCCAGAACCAGGATTGCCCTACCCCTTTGTAGGGTGGATAGTACCCTACACACCTGCAGAGTTTCAGCCTCCTAGCTTTTTCCCTCTTGGAGAAAAACAACTTTCCATGGGTATTTTTTCTCTATGCAGAAACATGCTTGAAATGCATAGGGGAAAGCTAAAAACAATAAACGGTCATACTGAAACTGGCAGTTAAGCCAGAACCAGGATTGCCCTACCCCTTTGTAGGGTGGATAGTACCCTACACACCTGCAGAGTTTCAGCCTCCTAGCTTTTTCCCTCTTGGAGAAAAACAACTTTCCAGAGGTATTTTTTCTCTATGCAGAAACATGCTTGAAATGCAAAAAGAAAGCTAAAAACAATAAACGGTCATACTGAAACTGGCAGTTAAGCCAGAACCAGGATTGCCCTACCCCTTTGTAGGGTGGATAGTACCCTACACACCTGCAGAGTTTCAGCCTCCTAGCTTTTTCCCTCTTGGAGAAAAACAACTTTCCAGAGGTATTTTTTCTCTATGCAGAAACATGCTTGAAATGCAAAAAGAAAGCTAAAACAATAAACGGTCATACTGAAACTGGCAGTTAAGCCAGAACCAGGATTGCCCTACCCCTTTGTAGGGTGGATAGTACCCTACACACCTGCAGAGTTTCAGCCTCCTAGCTTTTTCCCTCTTGGAGAAAAACAACTTTCCAGAGGTATTTTTTCTCTATGCAGAAACATGCTTGAAATGCAAAAAGAAAGCTAAAACAATAAACGGTCATACTGAAACTGGCAGTTAAGCCAGAACCAGGATTGCCCTACCCCTTTGTAGGGTGGATAGTACCCTACACACCTGCAGAGTTTCAGCCTCCTAGCTTTTTCCCTCTTGGAGAAAAACAACTTTCCAGAGGTATTTTTTCTCTATGCAGAAACATGCTTGAAATGCAAAAAGAAAGCTAAAAACAATAAACGGTCATACTGAAACTGGCAGTTAAGCCAGAACCAGGATTGCCCTACCCCTTTGTAGGGTGGATAGTACCCTACACACCTGCAGAGTTTCAGCCTCCTAGCTTTTTCCCTCTTGGAGAAAAACAACTTTCCAGAGGTATTTTTTCTCTATGCAGAAACATGCTTGAAATGCAAAAAGAAAGCTAAAACAATAAACGGTCATACTGAAACTGGCAGTTAAGCCAGAACCAGGATTGCCCTACCCCTTTGTAGGGTGGATAGTACCCTACACACCTGCAGAGTTTCAGCCTCCTAGCTTTTTCCCTCTTGGAGAAAAACAACTTTCCATGGGTATTTTTCTCTATGCAAAAACATGCTTGAAATGCATAGGGAAAGCTAAAACAATAAACGGTCATACTGAAACTGGCAGTTAAGCCAGAACCAGGATTGCCCTACCCCTTTGTAGGGTGGATAGTACCCTACACACCTGCAGAGTTTCAGCCTCCTAGCTTTTTCCCTCTTGGAGAAAAACAACTTTCCAGAGGTATTTTTTCTCTATGCAGAAACATGCTTGAAATGCAAAAAGAAAGCTAAAAACAATAAACGGTCATACTGAAACTGGCAGTTAAGCCAGAACCAGGATTGCCCTACCCCTTTGTAGGGTGGATAGTACCCTACACACCTGCAGAGTTTCAGCCTCCTAGCTTTTTCCCTCTTGGAGAAAAACAACTTTCCAGAGGTATTTTTTCTCTATGCAGAAACATGCTTGAAATGCAAAAAGAAAGCTAAAACAATAAACGGTCATACTGAAACTGGCAGTTAAGCCAGAACCAGGATTGCCCTACCCCTTTGTAGGGTGGATAGTACCCTACACACCTGCAGAGTTTCAGCCTCCTAGCTTTTTCCCTCTTGGAGAAAAACAACTTTCCATGGGTATTTTTTCTCTATGCAAAAACATGCTTGAAATGCAAAGGAAAACTAAAAACAATAAACAGTCATACTGAAACTGGCAGTTAAGCCAGAACCAGGATTGCCCTACCCCTTTGTAGGGTGGATAGTACCCTACACACCTGCAGAGTTTCAGCCTCCTAGCTTTTTCCCTCTTGGAGAAAAACAACTTTCCAGAGGTATTTTTTCTCTATGCAGAAACATGCTTGAAATGCAAAAAGAAAGCTAAAACAATAAACGGTCATACTGAAACTGGCAGTTAAGCCAGAACCAGGATTGCCCTACCCCTTTGTAGGGTGGATAGTACCCTACACACCTGCAGAGTTTCAGCCTCCTAGCTTTTTCCCTCTTGGAGAAAAACAACTTTCCAGAGGTATTTTTTTCTCTATGCAGAAACATGCTTGAAATGCAAAGGGAAAGCTAAAACAATAAACGGTCATACTGAAACTGGCAGTTAAGCCAGAACCAGGATTGCCCTACCCCTTTGTAGGGTGGATAGTACCCTACACACCTGCAGAGTTTCAGCCTCCTAGCTTTTTCCCTCTTGGAGAAAAACAACTTTCCAGAGGTATTTTTTCTCTATGCAGAAACATGCTTGAAATGCAAAAGGAAAGCTAAAAAAATAAACGGTCATACTGAAACTGGCAGTTAAGCCAGAACCAGGATTGCCCTACCCCTTTGTAGGGTGGATAGTACCCTACACACCTGCAGAGTTTCAGCCTCCTAGCTTTTTCCCTCTTGGAGAAAAACAACTTTCCAGAGGTATTTTTTTCTCTATGCAGAAACATGCTTGAAATGCAAAAAGAAAGCTAAAACAATAAACGGTCATACTGAAACTGGCAGTTAAGCCAGAACCAGGATTGCCCTACCCCTTTGTAGGGTGGATAGTACCCTACAAACCTGCAGAGTTTCAGCCTCCTAGCTTTTTCCCTCTTGGAGAAAAACAACTTTCCACACGTATTTTTTCTCTATGCAGAAACATGCTTGAAATGCATAGGGAAAGCTAAAACAATAAACGGTCATACTGAAACTGGCAGTTAAGCCAGAACCAGGATTGCCCTACCCCTTTGTAGGGTGGATAGTACCCTACACACCTGCAGAGTTTCAGCCTCCTAGCTTTTTCCCTCTTGGAGAAAAACAACTTTCCAGAGGTATTTTTTTCTCTATGCAGAAACATGCTTGAAATGCAAAAAGAAAGCTAAAAACAATAAACGGTCATACTGAAACTGGCAGTTAAGCCAGAACCAGGATTGCCCTACCCCTTTGTAGGGTGGATAGTACCCTACACACCTGCAGAGTTTCAGCCTCCTAGCTTTTTCCCTCTTGGAGAAAAACAACTTTCCATGGGTATTTTTTCTCTATGCAAAACATGCTTGAAATGCATAGGGAAAGCTAAAACAATAAACGGTCATACTGAAACTGGCAGTTAAGCCAGAACCAGGATTGCCCTACCCCTTTGTAGGGTGGATAGTACCCTACACACCTGCAGAGTTTCAGCCTCCTAGCTTTTTCCCTCTTGGAGAAAAACAACTTTCCAGAGGTATTTTTTCTCTATGCAGAAACATGCTTGAAATGCAAAAAGAAAGCTAAAACAATAAACGGTCATACTGAAACTGGCAGTTAAGCCAGAACCAGGATTGCCCTACCCCTTTGTAGGGTGGATAGTACCCTACACACCTGCAGAGTTTCAGCCTCCTAGCTTTTTCCCTCTTGGAGAAAAACAACTTTCCATGGGTATTTTTCTCTATGCAGAAACATGCTTGAAATGCATAAGGAAAGCTAAAACAATAAACGGTCATACTGAAACTGGCAGTTAAGCCAGAACCAGGATTGCCCTACCCCTTTGTAGGGTGGATAGTACCCTACACACCTGCAGAGTTTCAGCCTCCTAGCTTTTTCCCTCTTGGAGAAAAACAACTTTCCAGAGGTATTTTTTCTCTATGCAGAAACATGCTTGAAATGCAAAAAGAAAGCTAAAAACAATAAACGGTCATACTGAAACTGGCAGTTAAGCCAGAACCAGGATTGCCCTACCCCTTTGTAGGGTGGATAGTACCCTACACACCTGCAGAGTTTCAGCCTCCTAGCTTTTTCCCTCTTGGAGAAAAACAACTTTCCATGGGTATTTTTCTCTATGCAAAAACATGCTTGAAATGCATAGGAAAAGCTAAAAACAATAAACGGTCATACTGAAACTGGCAGTTAAGCCAGAACCAGGATTGCCCTACCCCTTTGTAGGGTGGATAGTACCCTACACACCTGCAGAGTTTCAGCCTCCTAGCTTTTTCCCTCTTGGAGAAAAACAACTTTCCAGAGGTATTTTTTCTCTATGCAGAAACATGCTTGAAATGCAAAAAGAAAGCTAAAAACAATAAACGGTCATACTGAAACTGGCAGTTAAGCCAGAACCAGGATTGCCCTACCCCTTTGTAGGGTGGATAGTACCCTACACACCTGCAGAGTTTCAGCCTCCTAGCTTTTTCCCTCTTGGAGAAAAACAACTTTCCAGAGGTATTTTTTCTCTATGCAGAAACATGCTTGAAATGCAAACTAAAGCTAAAACAATAAACGGTCATACTGAAACTGGCAGTTAAGCCAGAACCAGGATTGCCCTACCCCTTTGTAGGGTGGATAGTACCCTACACACCTGCAGAGTTTCAGCCTCCTAGCTTTTTCCCTCTTGGAGAAAAACAACTTTCCAGAGGTATTTTTTCTCTATGCAGAAACATGCTTGAAATGCAAAGGAAAGCTAAAAACAATAAACGGTCATACTGAAACTGGCAGTTAAGCCAGAACCAGGATTGCCCTACCCCTTTGTAGGGTGGATAGTACCCTACACACCTGCAGAGTTTCAGCCTCCTAGCTTTTTCCCTCTTGGAGAAAAACAACTTTCCAGAGGTATTTTTTCTCTATGCAGAAACATGCTTGAAATGCAAAAAGAAAGCTAAAACAATAAACGGTCATACTGAAACTGGCAGTTAAGCCAGAACCAGGATTGCCCTACCCCTTTGTAGGGTGGATAGTACCCTACACACCTGCAGAGTTTCAGCCTCCTAGCTTTTTCCCTCTTGGAGAAAAACAACTTTCCAGAGGTATTTTTTCTCTATGCAGAAACATGCTTGAAATGCAAAAAGAAAGCTAAAACAATAAACGGTCATACTGAAACTGGCAGTTAAGCCAGAACCAGGATTGCCCTACCCCTTTGTAGGGTGGATAGTACCCTACACACCTGCAGAGTTTCAGCCTCCTAGCTTTTTCCCTCTTGGAGAAAAACAACTTTCCATGGGTATTTTTTCTCTATGCAAAACATGCTTGAAATGCATAGGGAAAGCTAAAAACAATAAACGGTCATACTGAAACTGGCAGTTAAGCCAGAACCAGGATTGCCCTACCCCTTTGTAGGGTGGATAGTACCCTACACACCTGCAGAGTTTCAGCCTCCTAGCTTTTTCCCTCTTGGAGAAAAACAACTTTCCAGAGGTATTTTTTTCTCTATGCAGAAACATGCTTGAAATGCAAAAAGAAAGCTAAAAACAATAAACGGTCATACTGAAACTGGCAGTTAAGCCAGAACCAGGATTGCCCTACCCCTTTGTAGGGTGGATAGTACCCTACACACCTGCAGAGTTTCAGCCTCCTAGCTTTTTCCTCTTGGAGAAAAACAACTTTCCATGGGTATTTTTTCTCTATGCAAAAACATGCTTGAAATGCATAGGGAAAGCTAAAAACAATAAACGGTCATACTGAAACTGGCAGTTAAGCCAGAACCAGGATTGCCCTACCCCTTTGTAGGGTGGATAGTACCCTACACACCTGCAGAGTTTCAGCCTCCTAGCCTTTTCCCTCTTGGAGAAAAACAACTTTCCAGAGGTATTTTTTTCTCTATGCAGAAACATGCTTGAAATGCAAAAAGAAAGCTAAAACAATAAACGGTCATACTGAAACTGGCAGTTAAGCCAGAACCAGGATTGCCCTACCCCTTTGTAGGGTGGATAGTACCCTACACACCTGCAGAGTTTCAGCCTCCTAGCTTTTTCCCTCTTGGAGAAAAACAACTTTCCAGAGGTATTTTTTCTCTATGCAGAAACATGCTTGAAATGCAAAAAGAAAGCTAAAACAATAAACGGTCATACTGAAACTGGCAGTTAAGCCAGAACCAGGATTGCCCTACCCCTTTGTAGGGTGGATAGTACCCTACACACCTGCAGAGTTTCAGCCTCCTAGCTTTTTCCCTCTTGGAGAAAAACAACTTTCCAGACGTATTTTTTCTCTATGCAGAAACATGCTTGAAATGCAAAAAGAAAGCTAAAACAATAAACGGTCATACTGAAACTGGCAGTTAAGCCAGAACCAGGATTGCCCTACCCCTTTGTAGGGTGGATAGTACCCTACACACCTGCAGAGTTTCAGCCTCCTAGCTTTTACCCTCTTGGAGAAAAACAACTTTCAATAGGTATTTTTTCTCTATGCAGAAACATGCTTGAAATGCAAAAAGAAAGCTAAAAAAATAAACGGTCATACTGAAACTGGCAGTTAAGCCAGAACCAGGATTGCCCTACCCCTTTGTAGGGTGGATAGTACCCTACACACCTGCAGAGTTTCAGCCTCCTAGCTTTTTCCCTCTTGGAGAAAAACAACTTTCCAGAGGTATTTTTTCTCTATGCAGAAACATGCTTGAAATGCAAAGGAAAAGCTAAAACACAATAAACGGTCATACTGAAACGGCAGTTAAGCCAGAACCAGGATTGCCCTACCCCTTTGTAGGGTGGATAGTACAGTACACACCTGCAGAGTTTCAGCCTCCTAGCTTTTTCCCTCTTGGAGAAAAACAACTTTCCAGAGGTATTTTTTCTCTATGCAGAAACATGCTTGAAATGCAAAAAGAAAGCTAAAAACAATAAACGGTCATACTGAAACTGGCAGTTAAGCCAGAACCAGGATTGCCCTACCCCTTTGTAGGGTGGATAGTACCCTACACACCTGCAGAGTTTCAGCCTCCTAGCTTTTTCCCTCTTGGAGAAAAACAACTTTCCAGAGGTATTTTTTCTCTATGCAGAAACATGCTTGAAATGCAAAAAGAAAGCTAAAAACAATAAACGGTCATACTGAAACTGGCAGTTAAGCCAGAACCAGGATTGCCCTACCCCTTTGTAGGGTGGATAGTACCCTACACACCTGCAGAGTTTCAGCCTCCTAGCTTTTTCCCTCTTGGAGAAAAACAACTTTCCAGAGGTATTTTTTCTCTATGCAGAAACATGCTTGAAATGCAAAAGGAAAGCTAAAACAATAAACGGTCATACTGAAACTGGCAGTTAAGCCAGAACCAGGATTGCCCTACCCCTTTGTAGGGTGGATAGTACCCTACACACCTGCAGAGTTTCAGCCTCCTAGCTTTTTCCCTCTTGGAGAAAAACAACTTTCCAGAGGTATTTTTTCTCTATGCAGAAACATGCTTGAAATGCAAAAAGAAAGCTAAAAACAATAAACGGTCATACTGAAACTGGCAGTTAAGCCAGAACCAGGATTGCCCTACCCCTTTGTAGGGTGGATAGTACCCTACACACCTGCAGAGTTTCAGCCTCCTAGCTTTTTCCCTCTTGGAGAAAAACAACTTTCCATGGGTTTTTTTCTCTATGCAAAAACATGCTTGAAATGCATAGGGAAAGCTAAAAACAATAAACGGTCATACTGAAACTGGCAGTTAAGCCAGAACCAGGATTGCCCTACCCCTTTGTAGGGTGGATAGTACCCTACACACCTGCAGAGTTTCAGCCTCCTAGCTTTTTCCCTCTTGGAGAAAAACAACTTTCCAGAGGTATTTTTTCTCTATGCAGAAACATGCTTGAAATGCAAAAAGAAAGCTAAAACAATAAACGGTCATACTGAAACTGGCAGTTAAGCCAGAACCAGGATTGCCCTACCCCTTTGTAGGGTGGATAGTACCCTACACACCTGCAGAGTTTCAGCCTCCTAGCTTTTTCCTCTTGGAGAAAAACAACTTTCCAGAGGTATTTTTTCTCTATGCAGAAACATGCTTGAAATGCAAAAAGAAAGCTAAAACAATAAACGGTCATACTGAAACTGGCAGTTAAGCCAGAACCAGGATTGCCCTACCCCTTTGTAGGGTGGATAGTACCCTACACACCTGCAGAGTTTCAGCCTCCTAGCTTTTTCCCTCTTGGAGAAAAACAACTTTCCATGGGTATTTTTTCTCTATGCAAAACATGCTTGAAATGCATAGGGAAAGCTAAAACAATAAACGGTCATACTGAAACTGGCAGTTAAGCCAGAACCAGGATTGCCCTACCCCTTTGTAGGGTGGATAGTACCCTACACACCTGCAGAGTTTCAGCCTCCTAGCTTTTTCCCTCTTGGAGAAAAACAACTTTCCAGAGGTATTTTTTCTCTATGCAGAAACATGCTTGAAATGCAAAAAGAAAGCTACAAACAATAAACGGTCATACTGAAACTGGCAGTTAAGCAAGAACCAGGATTGCCCTACCCCTTTGTAGGGTGGATAGTACCCTACACACCTGCAGAGTTTCAGCCTCCTAGCTTTTTCCCTCTTGGAGAAAAACAACTTTCCAGAGGTATTTTTTCTCTATGCAGAAACATGCTTGAAATGCAAAAGGAAAGCTAAAAACAATAAACGGTCATACTGAAACTGGCAGTTAAGCCAGAACCAGGATTGCCCTACCCCTTTGTAGGGTGGATAGTACCCTACACACCTGCAGAGTTTCAGCCTCCTAGCTTTTTCCCTCTTGGAGAAAAACAACTTTCCAGAGGTATTTTTTCTCTATGCAGAAACATGCTTGAAATGCAAAAAGAAAGCTAAAAACAATAAACGGTCATACTGAAACTGGCAGTTAAGCCAGAACCAGGATTGCCCTACCCCTTTGTAGGGTGGATAGTACCCTACACACCTGCAGAGTTTCAGCCTCCTAGCTTTTTCCCTCTTGGAGAAAAACAACTTTCCAGAGGTATTTTTTCTCTATGCAGAAACATGCTTGAAATGCAAAGGGAAAGCTAAAAACAATAAACGGTCATACTGAAACTGGCAGTTAAGCCAGAACCAGGATTGCCCTACCCCTTTGTAGGGTGGATAGTACCCTACACACCTGCAGAGTTTCAGCCTCCTAGCTTTTTCCCTCTTGGAGAAAAACAACTTTCCAGAGGTATTTTTTCTCTATGCAGAAACATGCTTGAAATGCAAAAAGAAAGCTAAAACAATAAACGGTCATACTGAAACTGGCAGTTAAGCCAGAACCAGGATTGCCCTACCCCTTTGTAGGGTGGATAGTACCCTACACACCTGCAGAGTTTCAGCCTCCTAGCTTTTTCCTCTTGGAGAAAAACAACTTTCCATGGGTATTTTTTCTCTATGCAGAAACATGCTTGAAATGCAAAAAGAAAGCTAAAACAATAAACGGTCATACTGAAACTGGCAGTTAAGCCAGAACCAGGATTGCCCTACCCCTTTGTAGGGTGGATAGTACCCTACACACCTGCAGAGTTTCAGCCTCCTAGCTTTTTCCCTCTTGGAGAAAAACAACTTTCCAGAGGTATTTTTTCTCTATGCAGAAACATGCTTGAAATGCAAAAAGAAAGCTAAAAACAATAAACGGTCATACTGAAACTGGCAGTTAAGCCAGAACCAGGATTGCCCTACCCCTTTGTAGGGTGGATAGTACCCTACACACCTGCAGAGTTTCAGCCTCCTAGCTTTTTCCCTCTTGGAGAAAAACAACTTTCCACACGTATTTTTTCTCTATGCAGAAACATGCTTGAAATGCAAAAAGAAAGCTAAAACAATAAACGGTCATACTGAAACTGGCAGTTAAGCCAGAACCAGGATTGCCCTACCCCTTTGTAGGGTGGATAGTACCCTACACACCTGCAGAGTTTCAGCCTCCTAGCTTTTTCCCTCTTGGAGAAAAACAACTTTCCAGAGGTATTTTTTTCTCTATGCAGAAACATGCTTGAAATGCAAAAAGAAAGCTAAAAACAATAAACGGTCATACTGAAACTGGCAGTTAAGCCAGAACCAGGATTGCCCTACCCCTTTGTAGGGTGGATAGTACCCTACACACCTGCAGAGTTTCAGCCTCCTAGCTTTTTCCCTCTTGGAGAAAAACAACTTTCCATGGGTATTTTTTCTCTATGCAAAAACATGCTTGAAATGCATAGGAAAGCTAAAAACAATAAACGGTCATACTGAAACTGGCAGTTAAGCCAGAACCAGGATTGCCCTACCCCTTTGTAGGGTGGATAGTACCCTACACACCTGCAGAGTTTCAGCCTCCTAGCTTTTTCCCTCTTGGAGAAAAACAACTTTCCAGAGGTATTTTTTCTCTATGCAGAAACATGCTTGAAATGCAAAAAGAAAGCTAAAAACAATAAACGGTCATACTGAAACTGGCAGTTAAGCCAGAACCAGGATTGCCCTACCCCTTTGTAGGGTGGATAGTACCCTACACACCTGCAGAGTTTCAGCCTCCTAGCTTTTTCCCTCTTGGAGAAAAACAACTTTCCAGAGGTATTTTTTCTCTATGCAGAAACATGCTTGAAATGCAAAAAGAAAGCTAAAAACAATAAACGGTCATACTGAAACTGGCAGTTAAGCCAGAACCAGGATTGCCCTACCCCTTTGTAGGGTGGATAGTACCCTACACACCTGCAGAGTTTCAGCCTCCTAGCTTTTTCCCTCTTGGAGAAAAACAACTTTCCACACGTATTTTTTCTCTATGCAGAAACATGCTTGAAATGCAAAAAGAAAGCTAAAACAATAAACGGTCATACTGAAACTGGCAGTTAAGCCAGAACCAGGATTGCCCTACCCCTTTGTAGGGTGGATAGTACCCTACACACCTGCAGAGTTTCAGCCTCCTAGCTTTTTCCCTCTTGGAGAAAAACAACTTTCCATGGGTATTTTTCTCTATGCAAAAACATGCTTGAAATGCATAGGGAAAGCTAAAAACAATAAACGGTCATACTGAAACTGGCAGTTAAGCCAGAACCAGGATTGCCCTACCCCTTTGTAGGGTGGATAGTACCCTACACACCTGCAGAGTTTCAGCCTCCTAGCTTTTTCCCTCTTGGAGAAAAACAACTTTCCAGAGGTATTTTTTCTCTATGCAGAAACATGCTTGAAATGCAAAAAGAAAGTTAAAACAATAAACGGTCATACTGAAACTGGCAGTTAAGCCAGAACCAGGATTGCCCTACCCCTTTGTAGGGTGGATAGTACCCTACACACCTGCAGAGTTTCAGCCTCCTAGCTTTTTCCCTCTTGGAGAAAAACAACTTTCCAGAGGTATTTTTTTCTCTATGCAGAAACATGCTTGAAATGCAAAAAGAAAGCTAAAACAATAAACGGTCATACTGAAACTGGCAGTTAAGCCAGAACCAGGATTGCCCTACCCCTTTGTAGGGTGGATAGTACCCTACACACCTGCAGAGTTTCAGCCTCCTAGCTTTTTCCCTCTTGGAGAAAAACAACTTTCCATGGGTATTTTTTCTCTATGCAAAAACATGCTTGAAATGCATAGGGAAAGCTAAAACAATAAACGGTCATACTGAAACTGGCAGTTAAGCCAGAACCAGGATTGCCCTACCCCTTTGTAGGGTGGATAGTACCCTACACACCTGCAGAGTTTCAGCCTCCTAGCTTTTTCCCTCTTGGAGAAAAACAACTTTCCAGAGGTATTTTTTCTCTATGCAGAAACATGCTTGAAATGCAAAAAGAAAGCTAAAAACAATAAACGGTCATACTGAAACTGGCAGTTAAGCCAGAACCAGGATTGCCCTACCCCTTTGTAGGGTGGATAGTACCCTACACACCTGCAGAGTTTCAGCCTCCTAGCTTTTTCCCTCTTGGAGAAAAACAACTTTCCATGGGTATTTTTTCTCTATGCAAAACATGCTTGAAATGCATAGGGAAAGCTAAAAACAATAAACGGTCATACTGAAACTGGCAGTTAAGCCAGAACCAGGATTGCCCTACCCCTTTGTAGGGTGGATAGTACCCTACACACCTGCAGAGTTTCAGCCTCCTAGCTTTTTCCCTCTTGGAGAAAAACAACTTTCCAGAGGTATTTTTTCTCTATGCAGAAACATGCTTGAAATGCAAAAAGAAAGCTAAAAACAATAAACGGTCATACTGAAACTGGCAGTTAAGCCAGAACCAGGATTGCCCTACCCCTTTGTAGGGTGGATAGTACCCTACACACCTGCAGAGTTTCAGCCTCCTAGCTTTTTCCCTCTTGGAGAAAAACAACTTTCCAGAGGTATTTTTTCTCTATGCAGAAACATGCTTGAAATGCAAAAAGAAAGCTAAAACAATAAACGGTCATACTGAAACTGGCAGTTAAGCCAGAACCAGGATTGCCCTACCCCTTTGTAGGGTGGATAGTACCCTACACACCTGCAGAGTTTCAGCCTCCTAGCTTTTTCCCTCTTGGAGAAAAACAACTTTCCACACGTATTTTTTCTCTATGCAGAAACATGCTTGAAATGCAAAAAGAAAGCTAAAACAATAAACGGTCATACTGAAACTGGCAGTTAAGCCAGAACCAGGATTGCCCTACCCCTTTGTAGGGTGGATAGTACCCTACACACCTGCAGAGTTTCAGCCTCCTAGCTTTTTCCCTCTTGGAGAAAAACAACTTTCCAGAGGTATTTTTTTCTCTATGCAGAAACATGCTTGAAATGCAAAAAGAAAGCTAAAAACAATAAACGGTCATACTGAAACTGGCAGTTAAGCCAGAACCAGGATTGCCCTACCCCTTTGTAGGGTGGATAGTACCCTACACACCTGCAGAGTTTCAGCCTCCTAGCTTTTTCCCTCTTGGAGAAAAACAACTTTCCAGAGGTATTTTTTCTCTATGCAGAAACATGCTTGAAATGCAAAAAGAAAGCTAAAAACAATAAACGGTCATACTGAAACTGGCAGTTAAGCCAGAACCAGGATTGCCCTACCCCTTTGTAGGGTGGATAGTACCCTACACACCTGCAGAGTTTCAGCCTCCTAGCTTTTTCCCTCTTGGAGAAAAACAACTTTCCATGGGTATTTTTTCTCTATGCAAAACATGCTTGAAATGCATAGGGAAAGCTAAAAACAATAAACGGTCATACTGAAACTGGCAGTTAAGCCAGAACCAGGATTGCCCTACCCCTTTGTAGGGTGGATAGTACCCTACACACCTGCAGAGTTTCAGCCTCCTAGCTTTTTCCCTCTTGGAGAAAAACAACTTTCCAGAGGTATTTTTTCTCTATGCAGAAACATGCTTGAAATGCAAAAAGAAAGCTAAAACAATAAACGGTCATACTGAAACTGGCAGTTAAGCCAGAACCAGGATTGCCCTACCCCTTTGTAGGGTGGATAGTACCCTACACACCTGCAGAGTTTCAGCCTCCTAGCTTTTTCCCTCTTGGAGAAAAACAACTTTCCATGGGTATTTTTTCTCTATGCAAAACATGCTTGAAATGCATAGGGAAAGCTAAAACAATAAACGGTCATACTGAAACTGGCAGTTAAGCCAGAACCAGGATTGCCCTACCCCTTTGTAGGGTGGATAGTACCCTACACACCTGCAGAGTTTCAGCCTCCTAGCTTTTTCCCTCTTGGAGAAAAACAACTTTCCAGAGGTATTTTTTCTCTATGCAGAAACATGCTTGAAATGCAAAAAGAAAGCTAAAAACAATAAACGGTCATACTGAAACTGGCAGTTAAGCCAGAACCAGGATTGCCCTACCCCTTTGTAGGGTGGATAGTACCCTACACACCTGCAGAGTTTCAGCCTCCTAGCTTTTTCCCTCTTGGAGAAAAACAACTTTCCATGGGTATTTTTTTCTCTATGCAGAAACATGCTTGAAATGCATAGGGAAAGCTAAAACAATAAACGGTCATACTGAAACTGGCAGTTAAGCCAGAACCAGGATTGCCCTACCCCTTTGTAGGGTGGATAGTACCCTACACACCTGCAGAGTTTCAGCCTCCTAGCTTTTTCCCTCTTGGAGAAAAACAACTTTCCAGAGGTATTTTTTCTCTATGCAGAAACATGCTTGAAATGCAAAAAGAAAGCTAAAAACAATAAACGGTCATACTGAAACTGGCAGTTAAGCCAGAACCAGGATTGCCCTACCCCTTTGTAGGGTGGATAGTACCCTACACACCTGCAGAGTTTCAGCCTCCTAGCTTTTTCCCTCTTGGAGAAAAACAACTTTCCATGGGTATTTTTTCTCTATGCAAAACATGCTTGAAATGCATAGGAAAGCTAAAAACAATAAACGGTCATACTGAAACTGGCAGTTAAGCCAGAACCAGGATTGCCCTACCCCTTTGTAGGGTGGATAGTACCCTACACACCTGCAGAGTTTCAGCCTCCTAGCTTTTTCCCTCTTGGAGAAAAACAACTTTCCAGAGGTATTTTTTCTCTATGCAGAAACATGCTTGAAATGCAAAAAGAAAGCTAAAAACAATAAACGGTCATACTGAAACTGGCAGTTAAGCCAGAACCAGGATTGCCCTACCCCTTTGTAGGGTGGATAGTACCCTACACACCTGCAGAGTTTCAGCCTCCTAGCTTTTTCCCTCTTGGAGAAAAACAACTTTCCATGGGTATTTTTTTCTCTATGCAGAAACATGCTTGAAATGCATAGGGAAAGCTAAAAACAATAAACGGTCATACTGAAACTGGCAGTTAAGCCAGAACCAGGATTGCCCTACCCCTTTGTAGGGTGGATAGTACCCTACACACCTGCAGAGTTTCAGCCTCCTAGCTTTTTCCCTCTTGGAGAAAAACAACTTTCCAGAGGTATTTTTTCTCTATGCAGAAACATGCTTGAAATGCAAAAAGAAAGCTAAAACAATAAACGGTCATACTGAAACTGGCAGTTAAGCCAGAACCAGGATTGCCCTACCCCTTTGTAGGGTGGATAGTACCCTACACACCTGCAGAGTTTCAGCCTCCTAGCTTTTTCCCTCTTGGAGAAAAACAACTTTCCAGAGGTATTTTTTCTCTATGCAGAAACATGCTTGAAATGCAAAAGGAAAGCTAAAAACAATAAACGGTCATACTGAAACTGGCAGTTAAGCCAGAACCAGGATTGCCCTACCCCTTTGTAGGGTGGATAGTACCCTACACACCTGCAGAGTTTCAGCCTCCTAGCTTTTTCCCTCTTGGAGAAAAACAACTTTCCAGAGGTATTTTTTCTCTATGCAGAAACATGCTTGAAATGCAAAAAGAAAGCTAAAACAATAAACGGTCATACTGA
The DNA here is from genome assembly GCF_019279795.1 of Protopterus annectens. NCBI lineage: Eukaryota > Metazoa > Chordata > Ceratodontiformes > Protopteridae > Protopterus > Protopterus annectens. The sequence continues at coordinate 47,020,491 of NC_056737.1, read as the reverse complement.
AACTGGCAGTTAAGCCAGAACCAGGATTGCCCTACCCCTTTGTAGGGTGGATAGTACCCTACACACCTGCAGAGTTTCAGCCTCCTAGCTTTTTCCCTCTTGGAGAAAAACAACTTTCCAGAGGTATTTTTTCTCTATGCAGAAACATGCTTGAAATGCATAGGAAAGCTAAAAACAATAAACGGTCATACTGAAACTGGCAGTTAAGCCAGAACCAGGATTGCCCTACCCCTTTGTAGGGTGGATAGTACCCTACACACCTGCAGAGTTTCAGCCTCCTAGCTTTTTCCCTCTTGGAGAAAAACAACTTTCCAGAGGTATTTTTTCTCTATGCAGAAACATGCTTGAAATGCAAAAAGAAAGCTAAAACAATAAACGGTCATACTGAAACTGGCAGTTAAGCCAGAACCAGGATTGCCCTACCCCTTTGTAGGGTGGATAGTACCCTACACACCTGCAGAGTTTCAGCCTCCTAGCTTTTTCCCTCTTGGAGAAAAACAACTTTCCAGAGGTATTTTTTCTCTATGCAGAAACATGCTTGAAATGCAAAAAGAAAGCTAAAACAATAAACGGTCATACTGAAACTGGCAGTTAAGCCAGAACCAGGATTGCCCTACCCCTTTGTAGGGTGGATAGTACCCTACACACCTGCAGAGTTTCAGCCTCCTAGCTTTTTCCCTCTTGGAGAAAAACAACTTTCCAGAGGTATTTTTTCTCTATGCAGAAACATGCTTGAAATGCAAAGGGAAAGCTAAAACAATAAACGGTCATACTGAAACTGGCAGTTAAGCCAGAACCAGGATTGCCCTACCCCTTTGTAGGGTGGATAGTACCCTACACACCTGCAGAGTTTCAGCCTCCTAGCTTTTTCCCTCTTGGAGAAAAACAACTTTCCAGAGGTATTTTTTCTCTATGCAGAAACATGCTTGAAATGCAAAAAGAAAGCTAAAAACAATAAACGGTCATACTGAAACTGGCAGTTAAGCCAGAACCAGGATTGCCCTACCCCTTTGTAGGGTGGATAGTACCCTACACACCTGCAGAGTTTCAGCCTCCTAGCTTTTTCCCTCTTGGAGAAAAACAACTTTCCAGAGGTATTTTTTCTCTATGCAGAAACATGCTTGAAATGCAAACTAAAGCTAAAACAATAAACGGTCATACTGAAACTGGCAGTTAAGCCAGAACCAGGATTGCCCTACCCCTTTGTAGGGTGGATAGTACCCTACACACCTGCAGAGTTTCAGCCTCCTAGCTTTTTCCCTCTTGGAGAAAAACAACTTTCCAGAGGTATTTTTTCTCTATGCAGAAACATGCTTGAAATGCAAAAAGAAAGCTAAAACAATAAACGGTCATACTGAAACTGGCAGTTAAGCCAGAACCAGGATTGCCCTACCCCTTTGTAGGGTGGATAGTACCCTACACACCTGCAGAGTTTCAGCCTCCTAGCTTTTTCCCTCTTGGAGAAAAACAACTTTCCAGAGGTATTTTTTCTCTATGCAGAAACATGCTTGAAATGCATAGGAAAGCTAAAAACAATAAACGGTCATACTGAAACTGGCAGTTAAGCCAGAACCAGGATTGCCCTACCCCTTTGTAGGGTGGATAGTACCCTACACACCTGCAGAGTTTCAGCCTCCTAGCTTTTTCCCTCTTGGAGAAAAACAACTTTCCAGAGGTATTTTTTCTCTATGCAGAAACATGCTTGAAATGCAAAAAGAAAGCTAAAACAATAAACGGTCATACTGAAACTGGCAGTTAAGCCAGAACCAGGATTGCCCTACCCCTTTGTAGGGTGGATAGTACCCTACACACCTGCAGAGTTTCAGCCTCCTAGCTTTTTCCCTCTTGGAGAAAAAACAACTTTCCAGAGGTATTTTTTCTCTATGCAGAAACATGCTTGAAATGCAAAAAGAAAGCTAAAAACAATAAACGGTCATACTGAAACTGGCAGTTAAGCCAGAACCAGGATTGCCCTACCCCTTTGTAGGGTGGATAGTACCCTACACACCTGCAGAGTTTCAGCCTCCTAGCTTTTTCCCTCTTGGAGAAAAACAACTTTCCAGACGTATTTTTTCTCTATGCAGAAACATGCTTGAAATGCAAAAGAAACCTAAAACAATAAACGGTCATACTGAAACTGGCAGTTAAGCCAGAACCAGGATTGCCCTACCCCTTTGTAGGGTGGATAGTACCCTACACACCTGCAGAGTTTCAGCCTCCTAGCTTTTTCCCTCTTGGAGAAAAACAACTTTCAATAGGTATTTTTTCTCTATGCAGAAACATGCTTGAAATGCAAAAAGAAAGCTAAAAAAATAAACGGTCATACTGAAACTGGCAGTTAAGCCAGAACCAGGATTGCCCTACCCCTTTGTAGGGTGGATAGTACCCTACACACCTGCAGAGTTTCAGCCTCCTAGCTTTTTCCCTCTTGGAGAAAAACAACTTTCCAGAGGTATTTTTTCTCTATGCAGAAACATGCTTGAAATGCAAAAAGAAAGCTAAAACAATAAACGGTCATACTGAAACTGGCAGTTAAGCCAGAACCAGGATTGCCCTACCCCTTTGTAGGGTGGATAGTACCCTACACACCTGCAGAGTTTCAGCCTCCTAGCTTTTTCCCTCTTGGAGAAAAACAACTTTCCAGAGGTATTTTTTCTCTATGCAGAAACATGCTTGAAATGCAAAGGGAAAGCTAAAAACAATAAACGGTCATACTGAAACTGGCAGTTAAGCCAGAACCAGGATTGCCCTACCCCTTTGTAGGGTGGATAGTACCCTACACACCTGCAGAGTTTCAGCCTCCTAGCTTTTTCCCTCTTGGAGAAAAACAACTTTCCAGAGGTATTTTTTCTCTATGCAGAAACATGCTTGAAATGCAAAAAGAAAGCTAAAACAATAAACGGTCATACTGAAACTGGCAGTTAAGCCAGAACCAGGATTGCCCTACCCCTTTGTAGGGTGGATAGTACCCTACACACCTGCAGAGTTTCAGCCTCCTAGCTTTTTCCCTCTTGGAGAAAAACAACTTTCCATGGGTATTTTTTCTCTATGCAAAACATGCTTGAAATGCACTGGAAAGCTAAAAACAATAAACGGTCATACTGAAACTGGCAGTTAAGCCAGAACCAGGATTGCCCTACCCCTTTGTAGGGTGGATAGTACCCTACACACCTGCAGAGTTTCAGCCTCCTAGCTTTTTCCCTCTTGGAGAAAAACAACTTTCCAGAGGTATTTTTTTCTCTATGCAGAAACATGCTTGAAATGCAAAAAGAAAGCTAAAAACAATAAACGGTCATACTGAAACTGGCAGTTAAGCCAGAACCAGGATTGCCCTACCCCTTTGTAGGGTGGATAGTACCCTACACACCTGCAGAGTTTCAGCCTCCTAGCTTTTTCCCTCTTGGAGAAAAACAACTTTCCAGAGGTATTTTTTCTCTATGCAGAAACATGCTTGAAATGCATAGGGAAAGCTAAAAACAATAAACGGTCATACTGAAACTGGCAGTTAAGCCAGAACCAGGATTGCCCTACCCCTTTGTAGGGTGGATAGTACCCTACACACCTGCAGAGTTTCAGCCTCCTAGCTTTTTCCCTCTTGGAGAAAAACAACTTTCCAGAGGTATTTTTTCTCTATGCAGAAACATGCTTGAAATGCAAAAAGAAAGCTAAAAACAATAAACGGTCATACTGAAACTGGCAGTTAAGCCAGAACCAGGATTGCCCTACCCCTTTGTAGGGTGGATAGTACCCTACACACCTGCAGAGTTTCAGCCTCCTAGCTTTTTCCCTCTTGGAGAAAAACAACTTTCCAGAGGTATTTTTTCTCTATGCAGAAACATGCTTGAAATGCAAAAGAAAGCTAAAAACAATAAACGGTCATACTGAAACTGGCAGTTAAGCCAGAACCAGGATTGCCCTACCCCTTTGTAGGGTGGATAGTACCCTACACACCTGCAGAGTTTCAGCCTCCTAGCTTTTTCCCTCTTGGAGAAAAACAACTTTCCAGAGGTATTTTTTCTCTATGCAGAAACATGCTTGAAATGCAAAAAGAAAGCTAAAACAATAAACGGTCATACTGAAACTGGCAGTTAAGCCAGAACCAGGATTGCCCTACCCCTTTGTAGGGTGGATAGTACCCTACACACCTGCAGAGTTTCAGCCTCCTAGCTTTTTCCCTCTTGGAGAAAAACAACTTTCCAGAGGTATTTTTTCTCTATGCAGAAACATGCTTGAAATGCAAAGGGAAAGCTAAAAACAATAAACGGTCATACTGAAACTGGCAGTTAAGCCAGAACCAGGATTGCCCTACCCCTTTGTAGGGTGGATAGTACCCTACACACCTGCAGAGTTTCAGCCTCCTAGCTTTTTCCCTCTTGGAGAAAAACAACTTTCCAGAGGTATTTTTTCTCTATGCAGAAACATGCTTGAAATGCAAAAAGAAAGCTAAAACAATAAACGGTCATACTGAAACTGGCAGTTAAGCCAGAACCAGGATTGCCCTACCCCTTTGTAGGGTGGATAGTACCCTACACACCTGCAGAGTTTCAGCCTCCTAGCTTTTTCCCTCTTGGAGAAAAACAACTTTCCATGGGTATTTTTCTCTATGCAAAAACATGCTTGAAATGCATAGGAAAGCTAAAAACAATAAACGGTCATACTGAAACTGGCAGTTAAGCCAGAACCAGGATTGCCCTACCCCTTTGTAGGGTGGATAGTACCCTACACACCTGCAGAGTTTCAGCCTCCTAGCTTTTTCCCTCTTGGAGAAAAACAACTTTCCAGAGGTATTTTTTCTCTATGCAGAAACATGCTTGAAATGCAAAAAGAAAGCTAAAACAATAAACGGTCATACTGAAACTGGCAGTTAAGCCAGAACCAGGATTGCCCTACCCCTTTGTAGGGTGGATAGTACCCTACACACCTGCAGAGTTTCAGCCTCCTAGCTTTTTCCCTCTTGGAGAAAAACAACTTTCCATGGGTATTTTTCTCTATGCAAAAACATGCTTGAAATGCATAGGAAAGCTAAAACAATAAACGGTCATACTGAAACTGGCAGTTAAGCCAGAACCAGGATTGCCCTACCCCTTTGTAGGGTGGATAGTACCCTACACACCTGCAGAGTTTCAGCCTCCTAGCTTTTTCCCTCTTGGAGAAAAACAACTTTCCAGAGGTATTTTTTCTCTATGCAGAAACATGCTTGAAATGCAAAAAGAAAGCTAAAACAATAAACGGTCATACTGAAACTGGCAGTTAAGCCAGAACCAGGATTGCCCTACCCCTTTGTAGGGTGGATAGTACCCTACACACCTGCAGAGTTTCAGCCTCCTAGCTTTTTCCCTCTTGGAGAAAAACAACTTTCCAGAGGTATTTTTTCTCTATGCAGAAACATGCTTGAAATGCAAAAAGAAAGCTAAAACAATAAACGGTCATACTGAAACTGGCAGTTAAGCCAGAACCAGGATTGCCCTACCCCTTTGTAGGGTGGATAGTACCCTACACACCTGCAGAGTTTCAGCCTCCTAGCTTTTTCCCTCTTGGAGAAAAACAACTTTCCAGAGGTATTTTTTCTCTATGCAGAAACATGCTTGAAATGCAAAAAGAAAGCTAAAAACAATAAACGGTCATACTGAAACTGGCAGTTAAGCCAGAACCAGGATTGCCCTACCCCTTTGTAGGGTGGATAGTACCCTACACACCTGCAGAGTTTCAGCCTCCTAGCTTTTTCCCTCTTGGAGAAAAACAACTTTCCAGAGGTATTTTTTCTCTATGCAGAAACATGCTTGAAATGCAAAGAGAAAGCTAAAACAATAAACGGTCATACTGAAACTGGCAGTTAAGCCAGAACCAGGATTGCCCTACCCCTTTGTAGGGTGGATAGTACCCTACACACCTGCAGAGTTTCAGCCTCCTAGCTCTTT
>NC_056737.1:46954060-47014073 GCF_019279795.1 Protopterus annectens | reverse complement strand
GTAGACATATGTGGTACCCATGTCAGGCCGGGGTACCATCCATGTGCATGGGATATCACCGTGCGGGCACATACAGCACTGTGTTGAACACTATCACAGCACATAGCACCTGTCAGGGGTAATGTGTATGCATGGATGTGCGATGCCAGCATGCACCATACACACCCCCACCATGCAGCATGCTGCCTACCTTGCAGAAGGACATTGTCCACACCATGATGATGGACATGCGACATGTACATATACCCATAGAAATGACATGGAATGGACAGCCACCCTTCCAATACTGGTATCCCACAGGCAGGACACATCCCTGTGCCATGTATGTGATATACCCTGCCATACCATGCAGCCCTGTTCAGCAAGGCTGCACATGCAATCACAGTCATACATGGTGCGATGGCCACATGGCACTTGCACTATCAACTGACCAGATCAGTAATGTGGCACTGATGCACCTTGTGGCATCACAAGTGCTGTGTGTCAGCGTGTACAACGTGCACGCGCACATGCTATGTATGACCAGCCCTGCTAATGTCATATGAGTAGACATTGTCCCATGTGTATCGCATGTGCAATACAGGCGAGCTGTGGCAGGATGTCCAACACCCGTACAGTGCTGAGTAGATGTATATGGCAAAACACATGCATGTACAGGTGTCCATGTGTATGTGTGCAGTGCCACCGCTGACGGCCATAACGGCTGCGTCTGTGATGCTATGTGACATATACACAGCATCCAGGTGAACAGTAGAACTGTGCACACATCGGGCCACGTGCTGATTGGTATGAACACAGGTGCAGGAAGGTACACATGTCCACAGCAGGTTACCATCTATATGGGGTATGTACAGTGTGATGAGTTGACACAGAGATATGATATGATACCCACTGCATAACGGTGTGACAGGTGTGACAGCAACACATCAGCTGTGTCAGTGTCATGATGCGTCTCAGAGATTACTGTGCAGATGTCGCATTGTGTCATAGCAATGTATGTTCAGCGGTATGCCAGTACATCAGTGTGAATGTGACCTGTCACCATCATTATGTCTTACAGATAATGCCTTGTTCACGCCTGCCAGTCTTCAGCAGCCAGGAGGATGAAGTAATCATACCATTGCTCCATGACAACTATGACTTGCTATTCAGCCATGTTCCACAGCAAGCGCAGCAGCGGGATGACCTGTGGCAGGATATGCGCAGGAGGGTGAATGACATGGGTGGCAACAACCGCACCTACCAGCAGGTACGCCGACACTGTACGGACCTCATACGGCACGCGAAACAGTGTGCCGCCGCAATCGCCAGAGAACAAGGTGGAACAGGTGGTGGGCCACCAACCCAGCCCCCACTCACACACACGGAGGAGCTCCTGGCCAGTCTGGGGACACCCAGGGAACAGCATGCAGAAACACTAGCCACCATCGTGGAGGTGGGTGTCTCCCAACCAATGTGCCTGGAGCTGCCTGGTAAGTCAGTCTTGCATATGAGTATGATATCCACTGTAGTTGTAGGTGTCACTGTACATCATGTAAAGTAACAGCACATGCCATGTATATGGGCACACAAGCCGCATACTACAGTATGCTACGTTGTGTATGCAGACATGTGCATACCATATGCTACCACACAGGTACATGATGTGACATGCACAGTGCGAACTGTGGCTGTCATACAGTCATGGATAATGTTTATACTGTTGTGTCGCCCCTATACAGGTACCTCTGGTGTGTCGCACAGACATGGGTCCGTCGCAGGTGAGACTGTTGTTAGTACCAGGCATGTTACAGTGTAGAGTTATTCGCCATGTGGCCAGGTATAACATGCACACCTGGGTTTTGTTCCAGTCACGGTATACAGGTTGCACCACCAGACACACACATGCCACCCGTGTGCAGTAGATACAACCATTATTATACACCGACATGAAACCACAGTACCTGTCATTGTGATATGTGCGGTCAGCTATGCATACAATGGTGGAGGTGTTCTACAATGGATGCATATGTAGTATGCATTGGAACACCATTCGTGGTACGCACACAGTACCACACAGTGAGCAGTGATCTGGGCAGCACACAGGTGTCACCAATGTGACATATGCCCCTGCATTGTGTGCACACGTTGTGACATGCCACCCGACATGTCCCACGCCCGTGGTGTTCTGTCTGCAATATTGTCACACCATCACATGACCTACACCCGACATAACAAACATCCACACTGTTGTCTGCATAGCCCTCTGGATTGTGACACCTCCGACATGTATGGGTGTATATCACATGGGACACCACAGGAATGGGTACACGATGCCCATCACACACATTTGTCCAAGACCCAGTCACACATGGCCATGGGTGATAGCCACAGGCATGTTGCCACACAGTACGTCTGATGTGGATAGACACTGTTGCACATTGTCCACACATAGTGTGATCATAGCCATAGTGGACCACCTGTACATTTGATGTGGTACACCAGACAACCGGAATGCCTGTCTGCAGCCACCGGATGTGCCACTGATGTCTACCATATACGTGCTGTGGAACAGCATGACTGTGTTGCAGTCATGGCAATGCAATGCGTCCATGTAATGCATCGCACAGCAACATACATGTGTCCTGTTGCCATGCAGAGGCACAGTGCCTGTACTCCCCACTGTATAGCTATGTACACGGCTCACAGTAACCACACCTGCACATACACATTTGCTAAACATGCATTCTATGTGTAGGCTGTACACACAACACTGCACTGTGAAGCCCATTATGATGCGGTGCATGTGGCGGGACACCATTGTGTCACACATGTCCACATGTTACCGTACATGTCAGCGGATTATATGTCAAGGTAACGTCAGCCATGTGTACTGTTAACCTGTCTGTGGCCACATGGTGTATCACGGTGATGCATGCAAACTACCATGATTGTGTGTACTGCATGCCTACTGATATGACACCTGCTTGATGTAGTGTGCACCCCAGGGCAGTATGCATACTAACACTATTAATGTCTGGGCTGCATTCCCTGTGCTGTAGTGTGGGAATGCTGCATGCCATCTGCAATATCACATGCATGGTGTGTCTGCGTGTGTGTGTGTGTGTGTGTGTGTGTGTGTGTCTGCGTGTGTGTGTGTGTCTGCGTGTATGTGTGTGTGTGTGTGTGTGTGTGTGTGTGTGTGTGTGTGTGTGTGTGTGTGCGTGTGTGTCTGCGTATGTGTGTGTGTGTCTGCCTGCATGTCTGCCTGCATGCCTGCCTGCGTGTCTGTCTGTGTGTGTGTCTGTGTGTGTGTCTGTGTGTGTGTGTCTGTGTGTAATGTACCTTACAGTATGTCTTTGTATTCACAGGTGGTGTGGGTGCATTCCCCTCCTGCGGTCCATCTGATGTTAGTGTCCCCACAGATACTAGCGGTGATGACCAAATGCATGAGGTACAGGCAGGGTTGTCAGGGGCAGAAGCTGTGCCATTGGTTACCATCCCACCTATGTCCCCCTCATCCCCGCACACGGTTCTGATGCCGACACATACCACATCACCGTTGCCCATAGAGGAAGGACAGTCAGCGTCTGTTGGCATTGAGCAGGAATGTGTGGTGGCTACAGAAGGTGCACCTACACACCATGTTGCCAGTGTAATGACTGGTGATGTGCCCCACAGGCATGCGGCTGGTGCTGCTCGTAGGAGGACCTCTGGCAGACATGCACCTGCTGTACAGGGTGCAGCAGCTGTTATCACCAGACGCATGTTCCAGACTGTAATGGCGGCACAGGCACGTGCAGAACGGCAGAACCAAGAAGGGCAGAGGCTGCAGAGGGCTGCAATCCGTTCCCTAAATAACAACATCCAGTCATTGGCGAATGCTCAACAGAAGATTGCTAATGTACTGGATAGGCGATTAGGTGAAATGGTTGGAATCCTCAACTGAGGCATGGCAATCTGCGAGCGTGAGCTGTCTGTGCTGGAACACCTGGTAGGGGTGAGGCGTAGGACATGTGGGCATAGGCCAGCAACACCACCTAGTGTAGGTCGACGTGTGCATGCCACCTCTCATGCCCACTCACACAGTGCCGGTAGCAGCAGCAGTGCAACTGGGGCTACACTGTCCACACCAGGACACAGCAGGCCACGTGGACGTGGCCCTGGCCAGTCCCAGCATGGACACGGTTCCAGCGGACATGTGTCATCGGACAGTAGCCACTCTGTACCTCCACCTGGTAGTGCCCGTGCGACCCCAGGCAGGCACGGGTCACGTGGCTGCGGACGGACACGGTGAGCCATACAACCTGCACTGTACAGTCTGGGGCTGCCAATTATACCCCGTGTAGGCATCACATATGGCTGAACTGTGTACACACATACCCACACACAGCAGACACAACTGTAGGGCTCCACCACATCCACATGCATTCTGCACAGTCATGCCCAGTGAACTCACTGGCCCTTACACACATACATGATTTTATCCATTGGTGCAGCCTATGCCCCTGGCAGACATATCACCCTGTGCATATGATGAAGCCTCTGCTGCATCCCTGTCATCCACACCATCGGTGCAGGGTTATGCAAATATATTCTGATGCACAGGGTGGACAAGATAGTGAGAGGTGTATGTGATACCTGTGTATGCATAGCGTGTGATGTGTATGTTGCAGTGGTTGTGTCTGAAAACTGACTGGTGCGTATGTGACGTGGGTTGTGTACTGTCAACATGCAGCAGACATACCATGTAGTGCAGGTGCAGCATGCATTGAGCTGTGTTCACGGTATGTGTGACGGTTACATGTGTAGCACCATGTTGGTTCTGATAACCTGAATCCCTCCTATGGTGTACTCGCATGTGCCTACAGGGAGCACTGTTATCAGTCGCCCACGTGTTGCTGTGGATTACCCACAGGCACATCAGGCAATATCAGCATACCACATGTACCCGCAACCTGCCTGGACACCTACATAGGTTCATAGGTGCATAGGTACATACTAGACTATCTGCCCTGGGGCATTTATAAGCCTACCAGAGTGTGTGTGGCTTTCACCACACCTTAGGATGCGGATACCATACTCATTAGTTTGCTGTGCCTCTGTCCAGCAGTGACACAGAGATGATTCCTGGGGTATACCTACGATCTCCCATCCACTCGTCAAGCTTTCTCTTGAACAGAGTCAGTGAGGGGCTCTGCCTCACATGGACTGGGATTCTGTTCCATAGTGTAGGGAGTCTCTGGGTGATGAACCTGTCCCTCCAGCACGTCCTATTTATATCCGTGTTGAGGTGTGTGTCTCTTGCTCTCGTGGCTCTGGTTGATTTGGATCATATGAGGTGGAGCATGTCCATGAATTCCGGGTTGGACATGGCCTTGTATGTCAGGCACAGATCACCTCGGAGCAGACGGTATGCGACTGTATAGAGCTGGGGTTTCTTCAGTCAGGCAGCGTGTGACATATGTTTGAGCCCCTTTATCCTTTTGGTGAGGAACATTTGGGGTCCTTCCAACTGCTGCAGGTGTCGGGTTAGGTCCATTCCGACTGGGGCGTTGAACTCAATCATTGGTCTGATAAGTGAAGAGTACAGGGGTACAATGACCTCCCCTGATCTGGATGTGACTCTCTTCATGATCAGATGGGCAATGTAGAAGGTCTTCCTAACCACATTGGCAATGTGAGTGTCAAAAGTGAGGTCAGTGACACGTTGGGTCCCCAGGTCCCTGATAACGTCTTCCGTGTCTAATGGATTACCACCTATGTGGTAATTAGGGGTTACCTTGTTTTTCTCAAAGGGTATGACTATACCTTTCCTGGCATGTAGCTTAAGGCCATGGCTCTGGCACCAGTTATCCTGTCTATGAGACCGCTGGTGGATGTCTGTGTCTAATGGGGTGCCGATTATGGTGCCCAGTTTGCAGTCATCTGCATATTTTGTCAGCCACAATCCCCCTATGTTTGCCTGCACTTCAGAAAAATACATGCCGAACAAGAGGGGGCCCAGGACTGAGCCCTGTGGGACACCGCTCATGACCGGCTTACAGTCTGACATGGCACCAGGAACTCTAACCCTGTGGGTTCAGTCCTTGAGCCGGTTTGCAACCCATCTTGTGACATATGGGTCTACATCTAAGCTGGTGAGCTTTTCTATGATGCCCGAGTGGGGTATTGTGCCGAACGGTTTTGCTAGGTCAAGGTAGGCTGTGTGAACTGCCTTACCTTCATCAATGGGCTCAGTGACTCTTCCGTAAAAGTCAACCAGGTTCAAGAGGCAGGATCTGCCCTTGACAAAGCCAACTTGGGTATGCTCCAGTGTATGTAGGTCCCCAATGTCTTCATTTATGAGCTCCATTATGATCCCCTCCATAGCTTTGCAGACAAGGCTCGTCAAGCTTATAGGGCGGTAATGTCCAGGGTCCGTAGAAGCACCACCTTTGTGGAGTGGGACCACAGTTGCCGTACGCCATTCTTTGGGTATGTATCCTTTAGTAAGGCTAAGATTAAACAGCAGCTTTATGTGCGGGTTTAGGTCCTCATCGAGGTCGTGTAGCACACAGCCGGGGACACCGTCAGGTCCCATTGATGTTGTGTGTCCCGCTTTAGAGAGAGCAGCTCTCACCTGGACATCTGAGATGTTTGGGAGGCTAGACTCTGGTGGGATAGATATTTCTCCTATTGGGGGGGAGGGAGGGGAGGAATTTGCACTGAACCTGTCTGACAGTATGTTGGCAATGTCTGTGGGTTCAGTGATCATTGTATCATTTTGGACTAATTCCAAGCATAACTGTGAGCTTCCACCCATGTTTCTACCATAGCTAAAGGAGGCCTTATGGTTGTCTGTGTGTCATGAGTCCTCTCTCACAGGTGGCCTTGGATGATTTTATGAGTGATCGTATTTTACTGCTAGTATCGATCAGAGATGCCTTCCCTTTTAGGGATTCTGCTCTGTCATGTAGTAGCTTTCTCCTCTTGTTGTAGAGTTCGTTTATGGCTGGGGTCCACCTGACCGTGCGACTGCCTTTGGTGGAAAGGGTCCTGATGTTATTAGGGATTGCTTGATCCATGCATTCCTGGAGGTGCTCGTAGAAGGCATTTGTAAGGGTTTCAGCAGCGTGGGTTGTGTGTTCCACTGGCTCGGGGGCCTTGAAGGATACCACCCCAGTCCTAAAAGTGAAGTTTGCTTTTGAGAAGTTCTTCACTGTGGTCTCCTTTGCTGGGGTTGGGGGCGGGATGTGGATCTCCAGTGAGATTAATTTATGGTCTGATCTCACCGATGAGGGATATACATCCAGTGTGGAGCATGTCGTCCCCATGTGTGATGATCAGGTCTAGTATAGTTCCTCCTCTTGTGGGTATGGTGACTAGTTGTTCCACAGCATTTGAGTGTATGAACTCCAGGAACCTTTGGGCTAGGGTGTTGGGGCTTGGGTAATGTTCCCAGTCTATGTTTGGGTAGTTGATGTTTCCCAATATGATGGTGTTTGGAGAGACATTCATACTCTCCAGTGTCTTCAGGAAGGCTGTGTGGGTATCCTGAGTTTGAGAGGGTGGTCTGTAGCATGCTACAAACCGTAGGGCAGTTTTACCTATGGTTAATTGCACCTGGATGGTCTCCGATGCTTCGTGCATTGCCACTACCCTGGAGGTGTGGGTACCCTGTATGCATGTGGAGACTCCCCCTCCTTTTGTGGTTCGGTCCGGATTTGGGGCCGGAACGCATGACATGAGGTATAACCTGATAGTGCTGGGGTGCTCTCAGGAGTCTTGAACCAGGTTTCAGTCACAGCACAGACATCGATGTTCTCCATACTGAGGAGGGCTTTGAGGGTGTGCAACTTGAGGTTTAGACTTCTGGCATTGAGCAGTGTTACCCTTAGTTGTTTCCAGTTTTGTTTTCTAGGGTGGTAGGTGTATCATTTGAGCCTTGCCTAAAAAAGGCACTATGGGGTGGCAGGAGCCTCTGCCAATATCCGGAAGCCCAGGGGTGACAGGTGCAAGCGTCCCTTGCGAAGCAGCGTGGCTTGTCAAGCATGTCATCCCAGGAAAACAGACATTGGACCCCCTTAGACTGACACCGGTAATTAAGCCAATTATTAAAGCTGATCATTTTGTCTCTGTATTGTGGCATCATTCTTGGTGAGGGTAGGATACTGCTCAGGGTCAGGGTCATACCGGCCTGGGCTACATAATCTGAGAGCCCCTCTATGTCTCTTTCCATGTAGTCCAGGGAGGTATGTCTCAGGTCGTTCACACCGGCATGGACAATGACTGCATCATACCTGTACATGCTGCGGAGTGACCTGAGTACTTGTGTTATGTGGCGGATTCTAGCGCCCAACAGGCAGCCTACTGTGATCATTTCCTTGTTCAATCTGGTGGGTGGGGCGTCAGTGTTTCTGACTATGGCATCACCTATAACAAGTGTGTCTGGCATTGTGTTTGGCCTTAAGGGCTGTGACTGTTTAGTACACTGACTTTGAGAACTATGTGTTGCATGTCTTATGTCTTGAGGTGGCAGTTGCTTGGGTGTCTGCTTTGGAGGCCTCTGTGGTTTTGATATATGTTTGATCAGTGCCTCCGAGTATGTCTTTGTGTGTTTGTGTTTGTTTCGCTGTTGTGATAGTTCTATGTGAAACTGGGTTTGTGGTGTGCGTGGTGTCCTTCTCCTCCTGTCTGGTCTTGCCGGCCCTGAGTTGAGAGAGCTCAGCCTCTGGTTTGGCTATATAGTTGCATCTCCCACATGTATTTGTCTTTTGTGGGGGAAGGAGTGGGTTTCCTGTGTACATGAGGCAATTGTAACATTGCCTCAGGATGCCCGGATTCACCAGATGAACAGGAGAGGACGCTAGCAAATGACCCTTCGACATGCTAAAAAATGTGAGAGCGTTTGCTGTGTAACTGAGTCAGAAGGGACCAATAGGGAAATGGGTACCCAAGGGGATTCTAGGCTAATGTAGTACTTTGTTTAGTATATAAGTACTGTACCTATATAAGAATGCTTTAGGAGCAAGTGCTGAGCGTTTGTGATAGAGAATAGACTGTTTAGATTGCAAGTAGAGAAGTTCTAAGGGAAAACATGAAGAGCAGAATATACGGAGCCAGAAATAGTTTAACGTTGTTTACACAGTACATGACACACATGTCCGCACATATACTGCACCTGACGCCTGTGGTCAGTGCCACAGGCTACAGTGGACAGAGACGTCACATACATGGCAGGACACAGTACAGGTATGGTGACATTGTGCAGGTGTCGTACACAGTGTGCTGGTCACTGACCTCAGGTGTCACCTGTCAGCTGTGGTGCATGCTGTGCAGCAGTAGGACGCTGTACCAGTACAGTAATACGGCCGCAATCGCGGGGTGTACACCACTATGGCGCACACCCCATAGTGTGCAGATGGGGACACCTGCCTGTTGTGGTCAGCACTCTCACAATACAATGCACCCACACGCCATGTCACAGGGGGCGGACTTGCACAGGTGGCCAGTATGGCTCACACCTATGGCATCGACAGGGTTGTGCAATGCAGCACCAGTACGGGATGGTCACCCTGTGTGGTTAGTGTCCATTCACAACAGTATATCTGCATACACCCTCACACCAGGCAGCAGACATACAAACATGTTGACACACACACATGGTGGTGACCACACATGTATACATGGAGAGACGACATGTTGCATGTACTGCACCATCCACATCCATGCACCCCACACTGAGGTATGTACAGATCTCTACTATGGTGTACAGGGATGTGTGGCATGTGGCACATAGTCCCCCCGATATGTGGCATACATGGGCACACATTCATGCACACATGTCGGTGCTGGGAATGCCACACCCTCCATATGAGACGTGTGCAGGCGTGCAGCGGTATGTAGTGCATTATGCGTACCAACACTGTATCCAGCAGATGTGCTGATATATGCACTTGGGAGGTGGTAGGTGTTACAGTAGCCATGTGACATACAGTCGATGACACCTGCCCGCTGGGTATGCATTATGGCAGCACTGTCATGTAACAGCGACATAGCATACTGTATGCACATGGCAGGGTAGGATGGTGTGTGACACACCTGTGAGCCACCACCTGCACACATGCATGTGGACAGGTGTTTAAACACATGATGTACACACATACCTCCATACATGCTGTTACTATGCCACCATATAACGGCCCATATGATGGGTACGCATGTGGTAGGGAGTTGCAACTATGTTATGGACATCGGCCACTGCTCATGCATGGCTGTGCCATGCACAGTACATGTGTCACGTGTCCCCTGTTGCCATGTGTGTATGCATTGCTACGTTTTGACATGTGTGTTGACATACATAGAACATGGACTGTGGTATGGTATCACAGCTGTCACAGGCAAACAATACAAGGGTATGTGTCCCAGTCAACACCACTACACCCTGTAGTGGGAGCATACCACAGACATGTGTCCACCTTCCATTCGTGTGTGCAGCACCGTGTACGTCAGTGTTATGCATGTGGTACATCACAGGCGTCGTATGTGTCGTGTGTGCAGTCCATGCACACAGCCAGACAATCACATGTATGACATATCCGGACATTGGTTCACTCTGGTACAGCAGCAGTCATGTGTCATAGCTGTGTCAGGGCCGTGGTATGTGTGGAGCCGACCTGTCCATGTATACTGATATGGGCGGACTACATCACACATGTGTGATCATTGTTAGTACATGTGTACTCTGCATGACTGGTGTACACCGCTATACAGACCTGTGGACATATGTCACATGCTGTTGTTGGACCGTGAGGCATACTGCTGCACCGATGGCATGGTGCTGGCATGGCAGCTACAGTGTTCACTGCAGTGTGTACATGCCTGACCTGCACCCGTGACGCCTGTGATGTCATATGTGTGTGTACGAGTAACTGCATGTGTGACCACCCTGTGCGTGTGGACGGGTTTACCTGACCGTGACCTGCGGTGTGTACACTCCATCTGCATGCCGGACGGCGCGTAGCAACTGCTAAGTGTGTGAGCATGCCAGGTTTGCTGTTGTGTAGGTGGACACACACAACGTTCCACACTCTGCCCTTCCACGATTCAACCCCATGTGTATGCATGTCTGCACTCTGCAAATGCTAAGTGCGTGAGCATGCCCAGTAAGCAGTGGTGTAGATGGACACACAGTACAGTGCACACTGCGCCCGTCTGTGATTATACCCCATGTGCATGTATGTTCCCCCTTTGCAACCGCCAAGTGTGTGAGCATGCCCGGTTTGCTGTTGTGTGGGTGGACACACACGACATTCCACACTCTGCCCTTTCATGATCACACTCCATGTGTATGCATGTCTGCACTTTGCAAATGCTAAGTGTGTGAGCATGCCCAGTAAGCAGTTGTGTAGATGGACACACAGTACAGTGCGCACTGCGCCCTTCTGTGAGTATACCCCGTGTGCATGTATGTTTCCCCTTTGCATCCACTAAGTGTGTGAGCATGCCCAGTACACCATGCGTGGAGACACAGCACAGTCGGCACCGACGTCAGATACTAGGCGTGTAGCCATGGCCAATGACATCCTGCATAGCCATGGTGGCCGTCCAGGTGAGTTATATGTAGTTGCTATGCCACAATGGATGCCTACATCATGCACGCCGGTTGCTCTCTCAAAGGGTGTACTGTCTGTGGTGCATCCCGTATCCATGTCGTGATGTTGTGCTCCATAGTTAGTTAGTATTCCTGAGTGCAGCACTGCCGTGTTACTGTACGCCCACCTTGGGATAGTAACATGCTGTGTGACTGCACACTCTGTCTTCATTCCCTATCGGCCGCCTTGTCTCTGCAGATAAAACCCACCTAGGAGTATGCCTCTTGACAGTGCTGTGCTCAGTAATCTCGGTAGCGCGTTCTGTAAATGCATCATGCTGTAGTGTGTTCATGTAGGTAGGCGTAGGTTCAACTCCCGGTCCTTCCCCGTGTGTGTGTGTGTGTGTGTGTTTCCGGCTGCGTCTGGAGATAGTAATGCTTTTAGACACTTCACAACACATACCTTGCCTATCAGTGTCTATTCCTTTGCGGATGATGTCACCCGCCTAGAAGTATGCCTCTGACAGTGCTGTGCTCAGTAATCTTGGTAGCGCGTTCTGTAAATGCATCATGCTGTAGTGTGTTCATGTAGGTAGGCGTAGGTTCAACTCCCGGCCCTTCCCTGTGTGTGTGTGTGTGTGTGTGTGTGTGTGTGTGTGTGTGTGTGTGTGTGTGTGTTTCTGGCTGCCTCTGGAAATAGTAATGCTTTTAGACGCTTCACAACACATACCTTGGCTATCAACGTCTATTCCTTTGCGGATGATGTCACCCGCCTAGAAGTATGCCTCTGACAGTGCTGTGCTCAGTAATCTCGGTAGCGCGTTCTGTAAATGCATCATGCTGTAGTGTGTTTATGTAGGTAGGCATAGGTTCAACTCCTGGCCCTTCCCCGTGTGTGTGTGTGTGTTTCCAGCTTCTTCTAGAGATAGTAATGCTTTTAGACGCTTCACAACACATACCTTGGCTATCAGTGTCTATTCCTTTGCGGATGATGTCACCCGCCTAGAAGTATGCCTCTGACAGTGCTGTGCTCAGTAATCTCGGTAGCACATTCTGTAAATGCATTATGCTGTAGTGTGTTCATGTAGGTAGGCATAGGTTCAACTCCCAGCCCTTCCCCGTGTGTGTGTGTGTGTGTGTTTCCAGCTGCCTCTGGAGATAGTAATGCTTTTAGATGCTTCACAACACATACCTTGGCTATCAGCGTCTATTCCTTTGCGGATGATGTCACCCGCCTAGAAGTATGCCTCTGACAGTGCTGTGCTCAGTAATCTTGGTAGCGCGTTCTGTAAATGCATCATGCTGTAGTGTGTTCATGTAGGTAGGTGTAGGTTCAACTCCCAGCCCTTCCCCGTGTGTGTGTGTGTGTGTGTGTGTGTGTGTGTGTGTGTGTGTCTATGCTCCCAGCCGCATGGGTTCGTGGGTTATTTTTAGACGCTCTGCAGCACACATATATCCTGCTGACATCTCTGTGTTTGCGGATGTTGAGACGCAGCTAGTGGACTGCCTGTGTGCCTGCTGTGGTTAGCGACTTCCGTAGCATGTTCTCCACGTGTGTCCTGCTGTGGTGTGATAGGGTAGTGATGTGTAGGTTCCACTTCCGGCCTTGACACATGTGTCTGTCTGTATCTCTCTCGTTGTATATATACATACATTTGTTATGCCCGTAGCACTGCTCTTGCATGGACAGCTGTCTGTCCCATGTATCGCATATTTGCATGGCTGGCACATAGAAATGTGGTACGATGCATATCCAAACATTGTCCATGCAACGTCCGTGTTCTGGGAGGTGTTGTACGCCCTAGAGACATCTGCTGTATATCTTGGCAGACAGCTATCCTTGCTGTACTGTCACTGTACTCGTACATGCCATAGACCTTGTGTATCGTTGCCTGTTTATGGTGTGTGTATGTCTATCTGAGCTGTGTGCATGGTCGTGTGTATGTCCCACTATAATCGTCTGTGCACGTGTCGCCACTATGGGTAATCCATGTAGACAGCTGTTTCATGTGCATTTCAGCACATACCTGCAGACAGTACTGCCCCTCCTACAGCAGCACATTCCGTCATCTTGCAGTGGATACTAGTGTTTCCACACACATGTATCTGTGTCTGTTCATAACACTCCACCTCAGGGAGCGTATATCTGGACACGGCCTTATGTGATAGTGGGACACTCGGGGCCAGTCATGGCATGTTGCTCTTAGAAACATTGATAGTGGGCACAGTGATATGTTATGCATGCGTATGGCATTTCTGTCTGATTTGGTGTCTTCCTCGCATGGTTGTCATTGTTTCCTGTCATCAGTTATCATGAGGGCACCGGACTGTTACTGTTACGTGGAACACGGCGAACATGTGAGGCAGACTTCTACACAGTCTGCGTACATCTGTGCAGTTGCAGGGTATGTGTCTAATGCAACATACCTACTGTCTGACTACAATACACACATAGTGTACGGCGGCATGACAGACCACATGACATTACTTTGTATTTGCACGACACACCCACCCAGACAGTTGTATTCCTCACACAGGTCTACATCTGCTTATCCACACTAATTGTGCTTTCCTGTACCATATGTGTGCATTGTATTTGCACTTTCTGTCAGTGGCGGGGCTCATGTACGACTATGGGGGCCTGGTAATTGTTATGTTGACACTTCATGGCACCCTGGGGGACACTTCACCTTTGTGTCTGATTACCTTCCACATTGACCTTCGCGGGGCATACGTTGTCATTCACAATTACCGGGGTAGGACATATACATGTTTGCACATTTGTCCTGCTGTCTGTCTTCCCACCTGTCCACCTAGTATCACCGGTTCAGTACAAGTATTCTGGACAGGTAGCTCCTTCATACCCTTGACCTGTTGTCATTATGTGTACACGCCCTGACGTTCGGCCATTGCCCTTGTTACATTTCGCATAGTGCTGTGCCTTCCTAGCTGATTGCTGCCTAGGCATTCCGGACTGTGCAGTGGGTGATAGGGAGCGCTATTTCCATTGCATGATTAGTGACGCTCATAGCATCCATATTCATGGCTACGCCAGTATTCGCACAACGGTCTGACTTTGTATGGGGTATTTCTAATGTAGTCCCTATCTGTATTTCCTGTGCTATGCCTTACTGCAGCTGTGTTATTCTGACAGATTTCCAGTTATGGGTGCCATCTTGGTCGTAGGAATGTCCATCCATGGGAATCGCCTACAGGACACTGATATAGGGCTGTACATATTTCACACCTGCTTGCCGCATTATCCGGTGGATGCTTTGTACCATTACTGGGGATTAAGGCATGTGCTATACCCACATCCCTCCCACGGGGCGGGCCTACGGGTTCTCTGCCAAACAACACCTGGGCCCATTTCTGCATACCCAGGTTCCCATGCCTGCAACCCTCGATGGTACACATTACACATGGTTAATATGTGCGGTACTGGGATGTGGACGCACTTCTATGGACTCGCCACTCTGGGGATATCTGTTCATATGTCCTGCATGTCATGGACACATGTGTCATCAACCTTGAACCCACTTTTAGTGCATGTATAGCTGTTCCGTAGTTGCGGCTGTCACTTCCTTTGCGTCAATCGCAGCAGGTGTTGCGAATGGAGCAATTTTTGGAGTCCTACAATGGACACCAGTGTGCATGTGTAAAGTGTAGAACTTGCTAGACTGTCACCTTCTGGCCAGTGGTTTTGACTGCTGCTGTATGTTCCCCATTCGTGGATGTCTGTTTGACTACCCATATTATCTATTACTTGGCATATTTATATCCATGTGTCATATATACGGGACGTAGGTCTGTTGTGTGTACATGTATACCTGTGAACCCCTCGTTTCATACCTTGCTTTGTTACTGTCTGTGGATTACCTGTGTACACACATCTATAACCATACCATACCTTTCCACTGTACAGGTTCTGGCAGAGTGCACGGATGGTTGGCCCTTTATCTTAGGTGTGTGTTACATTGACCTGTGTCTATCTGGCAATTTGCTGGCATTTCATGTGAGACTTACTTGATTCTATAGAGACTTGATTCTATAATTATGACGTGCTTCCACTGACTATGTATTTTTCTTTGTCTTCTGGAATCTTTATGTAACCAGTCCTTTTTGGACACTTTCTATTGTTCATTTTTGTTTACATATATGACTACTTTGGTATGTTGTGCTATTATTGTGTGTGGAGCATTTCTCCCCGGGCCTCTACTGACACTGGACATATATCCAGCTAGCCTAGCCCGGTCAACAAATGTAAACCAACATAAAACTTACATAAACGTACGGTGGCACCTTCTGACAAGTAGGTCGGGTTACAGATGCATACCCTTCGTCAATCCCTGCTACTAACACACCCGTTATTCTATCCACATTCTATGTTTGTCTTATCACATATCATGTGTTTCTCACTATTTGTACCAGTACTTTGCATGGCATTGTCCGGTTCCATGCTTTCAGAGGCTGACAGTTTTGAGACATGTATAACTAACGTGGAGGACACAGCATTACGTTACCCTGCTGTGAGCGGATCACACACGCACAGGCGCACTTGCATTTCCTAATTGTGGGTTACGGGCAGACGCACATGCATATCCGTATTCTGGGTTACATATGTTTACTGAGTCTGTGTGCTTACATGGCCTGTATTAGTTGTGACTGTTCCAGTAACATATCTCTGATCCGGTTAACGGACGTGTGCGGAACACACTTTCACCTTTACACATGTAACTGTCTTTGCGGCACAGACGCATTACTTACACGTTCACATTTATATGTTCTATAGTCATAATTCAAACGGGACTGCATTCACGTTGGCCGGTTGCTGTGACCACTACACGTTTGCTGTTCTGTCTCCTTTATATGCATACCCATGGTACATAGCTACATTAACATATTCCCCCCCCGCACTCACTTACGTCACAGGCATCCATTCTCCTGCTGGGAAAAGTGTGGTACTACATGTTACACATTCCCTATTCCCTACTGCTCTTGACCCAGGATGCATATGGCATGACCGCAGGGATATTCAGATCACAGGGGCTTATAGCCCCAACGCATACAGGTCTTTGATCAGGGTGTTCCTGTGGTGCTCTGGGTTTGGTCTTGTCTGCCTAGTGTACAGAACTGCCCTGACCGTGTACGAATGTCAGACGAGGCACATGGGCATGGTTTGTCCATGTCTATTATACCATAACCCCCCCCATTATTCCTAACCGTGCACGCTGATTGGCCAGCGTGCCCGTTGTTGATCGGGTTATAGTAATGGCACACGGTCTGGTCGCACGGACCTATTTCCATTAGTATACCTCGGTATTTATAACCTGTCTCGCTATGTTACATGAGTTTAACATAGCATGACAGCTTTAACTGAGCCACGGAGATGTCCGTTGCTTACTTTGGGGCAGTCTCGCTCTGCTACACACATTTAACATAGCGGGACAGGTTGTACAACACAGCAACGGGGACATCAAGCTCTCCGTTGCTGTTTTGTATTGATTTGCTATGTTGACTGGGTTTTATGTAGCTAGACAGTTTTGACATTAGCAACGGACATCTCGCTCAGTACGTAGGCACCGCCGCGGATGCCAGACATCTGCAGATGGGCAGCAGACAGGCATTATGCTGTGCCATTATGTCTGGGGATTAATAGTTTATTTTCCTAGATGATATGGCATAATAGCAATAACCCACATCTGGGTGTGGGTACTGCTGTATTTACCCATGGTTGCCTTTGTTTGGTCCCTCAGGCATCGCCCTCGGGACCGCACCACATCTACCATGGGTATATCCAGCATTACCCACACCCAGGTGTGGGTTATTGCTATGATATTCATTCCGTGTGTACAGACACGAGTGTTTGGACAACCAACAATAGCTTCTGCTATTGGCATACAATGCTGTGGGTGGTGCCGGTTATCATACATATGCCATGTTCTGCATTTTTCCCATTCACACTTGTCTATCCCCTGTCCTCATTCATACGTGGATATTTATGTGGCACATGACTGCACTATGTATTACCTGCAGGTATGCTGTGTACAGTGCACATATGTGACGGTTGTTTACAGTGTATCTGTGTACCTACCTCTGTGATACTGGGGACTACCACACATACTTCGCAGCATTACATGCGTATGTACATACTATTATTCGGTGGCCTGTGGAAGGTTGTTGGAGCACCGATTACATGTGTCCCTATTTGTGCACGCATCGTGTTGGTCTTTGTCTGGCCTTCGTTGCTATCATGGGTTGGACGGTGGTGTTGGTGTGTGTTTGGGTTGTATTTATACTGCCGATACGTCAGTGGGGGGTGGGGTTGGCACGTGTTCCTCTTTGCAGGGGGCCCCATTATGGACATTTGTGTCCTGCATCGACACTTGACATGTGCCATATGTCCTGTGATATTAACACAGTGGTGTATGTCTTCCTGCATTACTACTTGCGTGTTACAGGCATTTTGTATCTGGTATGCATGGCTATTATGTTGGATAGCTTAAGCTATTCGCATGCTATGACATAACCATTCATCCGGGTATATACGTGTTATTCTATCCTTTGCATTGGCCGTGGGTGTTTTGCCATACAGAACCACACATATCTACGAGTGATGTCCCACCTTGACAATCTGTGCATGTGGCAACCCTGCTGGGGTGACCTGCTTGGTGGATGTGTTTGCCCTGTGTATTGTGTTTGACATGTCTGCATAGCTAATCATTGGTACAGTGGCTGCACATACTTGCTTTGTCCAGATGTGTACAGTTATGGACACCGTGGCGTGTGAAAACCTATGGGGTTTCGACAGGTCCGTGACCACACGCGGGATGTACACATTCTGCCGACACATTCACATGCAGCCATTTGGATATCAGTACCTGGGATGGGATGTTGACGTGTGGGGTACATATTTGCACGCGTGTCACTGCCTAGGACAATACTTCCTACTACATATGGGATATACCCGCTGTGTGTAGGTGTGCAGCTGTGCAGGGCTGCTAGCTGGATTGGGTGGACATTCGGACATGGGTGCGGGTTACGTGCTATGACGGGGTTGTTGTGTATTACATTTGCATGCATGGGTTCTGCTTCTGGATATTCTGATTCGGCATACGCCATCCTATGTGTATGTGATGGTTACATTGCTGTGTCTAGCACATTTTACTATACACATGTTTGTCTATGTTTGGGATATCTGGTTTCTTTCTGGTTGTTAGATGGCCACGACTGCCCAGCTGTCTACTCTCACTACCACTGTGGGACTGCTGGTGACCATGCTCATGGGGCTAGTCGTGTGTAGTTGTGGCGCGCTGACATGATGCAGTACACCTCCACTGGGTATGCCTGCTGACAGTGCATTGCGTGATTCCTTAGGGGCTCTTGAATTGAATGAGCTGAAGTGGATCCTTAACCTTAGGGCTCATATAGAGCCTGGGCTGAATTCGGCTCTCAATATTAGGCCCGCGCTTCTATAACTTCATCCTTTCTGGCTCAATACCTTCTCCTCTCTCCTTTCCTCCTTCCCCCCTTCCCCTCCCCCCCTCCTCTCCTTCCTTCCTTTTGTTCAGTTTCCCCTCCTCCTATTCCCTTCTCCTGTCCCTTCCTCTTCCATTACCCTCATCTTCCCCACACCCTGTTCCCCTTCCCCTCCCCCCCTCCTTCCACACACGCTTACCTTTCCTCCCCCCCTCTTTCCCCCTTCCCCTCTCCCCCTCCCCCCCCCCCCCTCTTCCTTATTCCCTTCCTTTTTTATATATATATATTTTTTTCCCTTCCCTTCTTTCCCTCCTTTACCTTCTTTCCTTATAGTTTTCCTCTTCTTTTTACGTGCTGTTCTTTCCCCGTTTTTTACCCCCTTTTTTATCCCCTTTTCTTTCGTTTCTTCTTTTGTTTCCATTTTGTTTTTGTTTTTGTCCGTTGGTACAGCATATATAAACTTATGTATTCACTATTCATTTAGAGTATTTTTATGAAATGTTAGTTTATATCTAAATTGACCTAGGATAATGTTTTACTGTCTTTATTTGTGAATGGTGTTAAGAAATAAGGTCTTTGTAGAAATGAGTTTTGGCTCTAGTAGAAGTTTTAAATATAGATATTTTTTTTTTTTTTTTTTTTTTTTTTTATGCTTTATTTTTATGCTCTGTTTATATATACTATATATAATGGATCTATATGGATGTAAATGGTGTAAACGTTTCGCCTTCACATTGCCCTATATGGGAATGTTTCCTGTCTAACCGATTACCATATGTAATTGTCTATTTTATTGTTTAATTGCTCTGTTAAGTGGGTTTACTTAATGTATATAAGGATAGGGATTAGCCCTTCTTATTGTAACCTGATGAAGCGCACAATTAATGTGCGTGAAAGCGCTTGTTCTCTTACCTAATTAAACAGAATTTGTTTGATTTTATATCGTGGTGGTTCCAGTGATTTATCAGCGAATGCATTGCGTGATGGACATGGTATTCCGAGTATCCTTTGTTCCGTGGACGGGAACATTTTGTACTTCGTGGATTTATGTTTTGTTCTCCATTTTGTGTGGACGGGTACTATGTTGCATACTCTGCATACGTTTCATTATCCACGGACACTGATTGGTGCGGTTACTATTGCAGGCAGCCTGTGAGAGTCAGCACTTTAGGTTGCTCATCACCTGCCGGCTTGGCCATGCCTACGGGCGCATCCTACTTGGGCTCCCTGGACTCGCGCACGTGCCCTATGCACGTGGTTGTGGTTGCAGCGCACACTCATTACTATGCATGTGGCACTGCTACACCAGTTATACGCTGCACGGCTGGCGCAAGCCTTACGCCGAGCTTCATGAATCCGGGGGTTAGTTTATTTAGCACAGTGTGTGACTTGTTAAAAATTTTATATAGGAAAAACTAATAGGTGACTTAAGGAATGAATTAGAGACCATTATTATTGTGCCAATAAGGGCCATAGTTATAGTGCCTTAGCTAAACATATACTAGAGAAAGGCACTAACCATTGGTTTAAGTTTATGGCAGTAGAAGTAATTTATGAAAGATTTAGGTTGGGTGATATAACGCATGTCACAGAAGGGAAAGAATTAAGATGGATTCCTAAACTGTCAGCACATAGAGGTGCAGGTTTGAATGAATTAGTACCTCTTAAGCCAATTCTGAAAGAAAGAAACCTTCTTAAATAAGTATACTGCTATGTGTGTTTTTATGGCAATAGCCTTTTATGGTTTCTGTCTTAAAAGAAAGATGTGCCTTTAAATTGTTATGGCTATTGTACTTGAATGTTTTTTATTGGTAGACATTTAATTGATTGCATTTTAAATATTTGAGATTCTGCTGATTTTTTTTTATGGTCTGAAGAAGCGATTTTATCGTGAAAGTGCTCACTTCTGTTCGAATAAGTCTATTTGGATTTTACAATGCTCTTTGCCATCTGTTTTTTATTGGTTTGCTGTGGTGCTGTGTTCTACATTTTTGTTTATTTATATATATATATATATATATATATATATATATATTTATATATATATATATATATATATATATATATATATATATATATATATATGTGTGTGTGCATTTAGTTATTTATGCTTTTATTAACTGGATAAGTTGGCTTATCCAAGGACTTCTTTTAGCCACAAGCTAAGGTAAATGCTGCAACATAATTACAGCAAAGGAAACAGGCAGTTAGCACAATGCAGGTAAAAAGACACACAGATAGTTACATACCAGTCAAAATACAAACTGTCCTAAAATAATCATTTATTTTTTTTCAGGAACAATAAGACTTATGAAGTACTTATATTTACTCCACTAAACATTAAGACTTATAAAGTACACACACACACACACACACACACACACACACACACACACACACACACACACACACACACACACACACACACACACACACACACACTCACACACACACACACACACACACACACACACATATATATATATATACACACTCCACTAGATTCTGAAATTCTAACATCATTGTTTCTGTTCCTTTATATATTTTTGAAATAGTAAAAGACAACTTAAATAATCAATATAACAGTATAACCACTGGCAATAATAAAAACTATCAAATGTACAGACAATGAGAAAGTTTCCCAGTGGATTTGTCAATAATAAATATATTATTACTATATTATTTATAATTTATAGTTTATTAATACTAATTAAAAATTAAGTAAGAGTATAATGCAGTCCTCTTTATCTCAGAAGAATTGTGGGTATTTTTTTCAGAATTGCCATAAAAGTACCTTGTATTCTGGGCAATTTTCCCAAGTGCTTCCTCTAGGATCACAGGTCACAACTTCTAAAATGCCAAACACAAATTTCTTGAAATTGTGACAAACCGAAGAATATCAAAATAAAGCATTATTATTATTAGATTTTGTTTAATATCATATAGGTGTTCATAAATTCTCTTTTTGAGGGGGTGCTCAATTTTGACCGCATAAAAAGCATGACATGTACATTTTGCTAGGTACTCTAAACCCTTAGTTAGAAAATTACCATTCTGAGAGAGAATTTTACTATTTGCATAATTGTCCAGAATGTACATTTCAATTTCATTAATATAATTACACTATCCCAGGGGTATATTTTCTGTTTCCCATCCAGTCGTCCAGTTTTCTCTTGAAGAGGGCTAGAGAGGTACACTGCTTGACATGGGGAGGGAGTCTGTTCCACAGATGTGGAATCTTTCAGACACAAATCTATCCCACCAACCAGTTCTATTAATTTCACAGACCAGGTTAAGGCCTTGTGTGTGAGTTGTGCGAGTGGAGTTTGTCTTACGGATATGCAGCAACTCCATCAAGGCTGTGTCTAAAATGGCCTTGTATGCCAGACACAGGTCACCTCTAACCAGTCTGTATGAGACTGAGTAGAGGGACAGGGCTTTTAGGCTATATAGGATAGGTGTTTGAGACCGTGTATTTTCCTGGTCAGGAACCTCTGTGGTCTCTCCAACTGCTGAATGTGCTTGGCAAGGTACATGTCAATGAGGGCATTTTACTTGATAATGGGTCTGATAAGGGAGGAGTGCAGGGATGTTATGACCTCCTTGTTCCTGGATGAAATACCCTTATTTATGAGGTGGCCATGTAGAAAGCCTTCTGTACAATGGAGGCAACGTGGCAGTCAAAAGTCAGGTTGGTATCAACTTGGATGCCTAAGTCCCTCATGACTGATTGCATGCTTAGTATGTTGTTATTAATGTGATAATTAGTGGAGACAACATTTTCTCTAAAGGGAATAATGATGTATTTCTTGGCATTCATTTTGAAGCCATGCTTCTAGCACCAGTCATTAGCTTGGGTAAGGCCCTCTTGGAGGATGTTCACATCACTAGGGGAATTTAAGAAAGCACCCAGCTTGCAGTCATCTGCAAATGTGGTCAGCCACAGACCACTGGTTTTGTCTTGCAACTTGGAAAAGTATATCCCAAACAGTAGAGGCCCCAAGACCGATCCTTGGGGTACACCACTTGTTATGGGTCTACTACTAGAGGTGGATTCCCCTACATTGACTGAGTGAGTTCTATCAGTGAGCCAGTTAGCTACCCAACTGGTAACATACAGGTTGATGCCTAGCTGGGAGAGTTTATCTATTATGTCAGAGTGGGGAATAGTGTCAAAGGCTTTGGCTAGGTCAAGTTAGGTGGTGTGTGCCATCTCCCCCTCATCCATGGCTTTGGTGACTGTTTCAAAGAAGTTGACCAAGTTTAACAGGCATGATCTTTCTTCGACAAAACCAAACTGTGTGAAGTCAAGCATTTGGAGGTTGCCAATGTCATTGTTTATAAGGTCCATGATAATGCATTCCATGACCTTGCAGATCAGGCTAGTTAGGCTGATGGACCTATAATTGCCCGGGTCAGTGGATGCTCTACCTTTGTGTAGAGGGATGACAGTAGTTGTCTTCCATTCAGCTGGGATGAAGCCAGTTCTCAGGTTTTGGTTGAAGAGGGTGTCTAATGGAGCTGAGAGCTCATGCCTGAGTTCAGGTAAGATACGGCCAGGGATGCTATCAGGTCCCAAGGAGACTGTATTTATTGCCTTTGAGAGGGCATTAAGGACCCACTCCCTGGTGATGAGGGTGGGGGGTAGGTGCTGGGGATGTCCTGGTTTACTGATGAGGGACAAGGAGATGATATTTTCACTGAACCTGTCTGCCAGCAGGTTGGCTATATCTATGGTGACTGGGTATGTGGTGTTATTGATCACCAGTTCAGAGCAGATTTGGGTGTTGCCTTTGAGATTGCAGACATATCTGAAGAAGGCCTTGTGATTGTCCTTGGTGGATGTGGTCAATTTGGAATCAAAGTTAGCCTTAGAGGATTTCACCGGTGACCTTATTTGCTTGTTTAGACAAAGGAGAGATTGCTTCTAACTTGGCACCTGCTTCTTCTTGGCCCTGGACAGCAATTTCTTCCTTCTATTATAGAGTTAGTTTATTGCTTCTGTCCACCAGACAGGTTTACTCTTCATTGAGGAAGATAATTTGGTTCTGTCAGCTGTTGCTGAGTCCAAACAGCTATGTAGATGTGTGATGCCTGTGCACTGGCCCAGCAATCAAGGAGCCTCAATCCTCACCACTGACACCAGTGAAGGGCATCCACATGGGGAAGGATAAAAATACACACACAGTAAAGTACAATTTCCTTTAAAAGCACACAGAGATCACAGTCAGTCTGGGGATGCTTTCTCCCTTTCTCTCCAGATCCCCACTGGCACAGCTATAGAGTGGGGTAATTAGCCAGGGTCCCAAGCCAAGTCCTCCTAGCACTCTCTCTGTCCAACCAGTGCTTCGAGTCCTTGCCCAAGTAGCTCACACACACACACACACACACACACACACACACACACACACACACACACACACACACACATACTCCTGGGGAAGGCTGGAACAGGTTCACTAGCTGTGCCCCTTCTGTATAAGGTAGTAATCCCTGCCACCAGGACCCTTACTTATCAGCTACTAAAAAGGCCCTTACAAAAGGGTGTCCAATTATTACTGTGCTGTATTATTATCCAAATGGTAAGTGTGACTGAGCAGCAGTACTATTGGAGTGGCTTTGTACAGTATCACTCTATAGATGCAATGTACTCTAGAGCTTAAATTATCGCTACACAAAACAGCCACAGTTAAAAGGTTTAAAAATATTTAATAATAAATAATAAAAACACAAGACAATACTTCTTACTACACAGTGCTAGTCAAGAGTTCAGAGATCACAGGAAATGCTTAAAATAATATAGTAGAATAGTTCTGATATCAATACAGAAAAGAGCTAGACTAGACTTACTATTTCCTATCTATATCTAAGAGCAAACACAGTTCTAAAATAAACTTACATATAGAGCAAGGCAGTGCTGGTGATGTTGTCAGTTCTAAAAACAAATGCAAAATGCTCTGATTCTCTCTCTCTCTGTCTTTAAATTGATAACACAGTACCACTGACTAATTTCAGATTACATCATTATTCTCTGTTTCCCAGGCTAACAAAAACTCAGAGTGTAACAGCCCTTTTGATCTTGCTGCTTGTCAGGAAGCCAGAGCAATAAAAGACATTATACATGTAAATTCTAGCCATTAACTCTGGTCTCTAAACAATAGAAAGAATTCCTTCATTCAGACATCTCGACTCTGAGTTTTGAGATCAAACAATTATACAATGCTTGACTTTTCAGCTTTCCTCCAGCAGAGTGCAATGTGGTTACATTTTTAAAGTTTAACATTTACCATAATTTTCTTACATTTAAGAGAACAAGCATGTGGCTTACATTAATATTTACAAATGATAGAATTATCTACAGAATCCTATATAGCTAGGTTGGCAGCCTTCACAAGGTGCATCAATTTTAATTCATATGTAATATTATTGGAATCATAACTGTGTGACAAAACCACAACAGTAGTAAAACAATTTTTAGAGATGGTGCAGTTAAATAAATTGTTTAAATCTTCCCTAGATTTACCTAACATAGGAAAATATCTCAATTGATGATGGTCAGTAATATATTGAAAGGTGTCATTAAAGAATGCAACCAGATACCCTTTCTTCAACATGTCTTTAAAAATATTTAATTCCTCCAAAAATATGGATCCTTTTGAAATCTTCTGGGAAAGTCTGACACCTTATCCTTTGACAAGATTCACTTTTTGATGGTATGATTCCAATAAAATTAGAGACAGTATTAATTCAAACTGGAAAAAAAATTCTGATGCAATTAATACATTGATAATAAGGCAGGGGACAGACCACAGTTTGTGCTTAAGAAATTTAATAATTTTAAACAATTTTTGAATGGGAAGGAAGGAATTATGATTATAACACTTTTAAAAATGGAACTTGAAAATGTGGTACTTTTGGGCAGCATAATTATATTACGGAAACTGACAAGTGCATTCTGGATAATTATGCAAATAATAAGGTGCTCTTTCAAAAATGGCAATTGTCTTACAAATGTATTGGAGTACCTAGCAATAGCAAAATGTACAACTTGCCCTGCTTTTTATGTGGACAAAACCAAACACCCCCTCAGAAAAAAGATTTTATGAGCATCTATATGATATTACAAAAATGTAATGGTAATAATGCATTATTTTGACATTTTTTCGTTTGTCACAACTTTAAGAAATTTGTGTTTGGCTTTTTAGAAGTCGTGACTTGTGTTCTTAGATTGGGTGCTTGGGAAAATTACCTGGAATCCAAGGAACTATTATGGGAATTCCAACTAAATGCCCACAATTCTCCTGGGATAAATGGGACTGTGCCAATAGTTCCCCTTGTTGAAAATGGAACAGGTAAACTCTGAAACAATTTATTAACTGTTTTATGTACACTTTAATTTTAGTGTTTCTACATATTTAATATTATATTGTTTATATTTAATATTATTTGATCAATTCATTTTTATACACTACTGATGTTTAATATTTAATATTTATTTTTGACATTTAAGTCCTTATATACTTTGCCAAAGGTTGGTTTAAGTAGTCATGACATTTGTGCATTTCATTACTTAACCTCCTGTGTAAGTTAATTTAGTGGTGATGACACTTCTTAAACATCCAGTAAGTGTTTTAAGATCTGTTCTGAGGATGTCCTGATACCATGGATGAAAGTGCTTAACTGATCTTTTTGCTCCACCTTTGTTAATAAACAAATTGGGTCCTATGTTAGCCGAGTTTATTGGAACTATTGTTTTTCTATTAATTAATTAATTAATTAATTAATTAAATTAATTAATAACTAATTAATAATTCATTTTTGCATTTTTTTTGCAGTTTTTGTTTCCACCTTCATGGTTATTCTTTATAAACCTTCACATTTTAGATTTCTTTGAAGTGGCAGTTTTCTACCATGTAGCCTTTCCTGTTTGTTTGTTTATTTATTTATTTTTGTTAGGTATAGGCCCATTACATGGCTTCACTGTTAGTGATACAAAAAATGTTCACTTATATAGTATATTTAAAATACCTGTGTCATTCTGAAGATGTTTTAATTTTGCTGATTGTAAAATCTTTCACTTGTTTTATTTTTTTCGATAGATTAACTAAAAGGCCCATGAGAAGAAAGGACTGTCTTTTATCATCATATATTATTCTGTTAATTCAAATGAAACTTTTGTAGTTATTCACTGCTGTTTTTCTTGTCACCTATTTACTTTTATGAGGTAAGTGGACTGGTCACTAGATCCTTTTTCATCGGTGACCCAGGCTATGGATCATGTATGGAACTAAGAGAAGTGTCACCCTTTCCCCATTACACTACATCAACTATTCAAAGAGAGGAAAAGTAAGAGAGAGTGAGAGATAAAGAGAGATAGAGAGCATCAACATGTTCCCTCAGTCAGATCTCAGATAAACTGCTATATCAGTTAGAAGCTTATGAAGGCAAAACTGGTTAAATTAAATAGCATATCATTCTAGAAGTGCATGCTTCAAATAAAATCAAACATGGACCCACTGGGTCACTATTTCCAGCTGCTCTTCTACCAAGTAATTGAAATAGCTGGGAAATGACCATGGCTTTTGAAGCATTATCTGTTCTTCATACATTTATTATTGACATAAAGAGACCAATCATAGCAGAAGAAACACAATTATACATGCATATTTATTTATTCCTCTTTATCTGTTTACCTTTTGACTTTTTTACCATTTAAGAGGGCTGGTTCATCAACCCTTTTTCACCCACAATCTGGGCTTGCTATGGTACACATGCAGAATTTAATGTAAATTCTTGTTCTTTGGCAGGATACATTCAGTAACCAGATGAAGGGGGGGGGGGAGACAGTACATCAACATATTCCATAAACCATAAATCAGATAAATTGCTATATCAGTTTACAAGCTTTTGTAGTCAAACCCCTTTGTGAAAGTCAAGGAACATAGCACAAAAACAAGTGCATGTTTCAGCTAGGAATTGAACCTAGACCCTCTAGTTCACTGTTCTTGCTGCTTTTCTACTAAGTTGTTGAACCTCTATTGAACTGAAAATATGGAAAGATTAATACTACAGAAATTATTTAAGTTAAAGACTTTGGAACAGTACAATATTCCACAGCATGTATATCACAAGTTAACAAAAATGATAACATGTTACTAGTGCTATATATGGTTAAAGAATTGGAAGAAAGTCTACAAGCAGATATATATTACATACAAATGTTAGTGGTGCTTTGCTTTGGACTCAGATAATAACCAAGTTTTAAAATATAAACTTATTAAAATAGGCCTATTATTTCAACTTATTAAATAGATATCGGTCTGCTTATAATATGCAGTAGAAGCTAACTTGTTGAGATAGATAGATAGTACAAGGGGTAATCTTATTGGATATGGGCAAAGTGGTTCCTCAGGGATCAATTCTTTGACAATATAATTTGGGATTACAGATACATTTATTATTTATTTAATTTAACATTTGATTACCAGGAAAGTCCAACTTGGAACAAAGCCAATTTTCAGCGGAGGCCTGGGGAGAAATGCTCCAGATGCATGTCTTTGAATTGTGAGAGGAAACCGGAACAGCTAAAGAAAACCCACATGAATGCAAGGATGACATGCAGACTCCACACAGAAGGCACCCCAGCCAATAATTGAACCGGAGAACCTCTTGCTGTGAGGTAACCATGCTACCGCTGCACCACATTTTTTTTATTTCTTCTATCTCTGTGTATATGTTTTTAAAACAGGAAAGATAGTTAATAGGATGGAGGCTTACAATATTTTTTAGGATGGAGGCTTACAATAGTTTTCACTCATGTCTTAATAAAGAAAAAAGTATGAAATGACAAATAATATGACCATAAGCAAAAATAAAACCACCAAAATTGATTTGGGTGTACTGAAGTTAAAAAGCATTGGAATCTAATAGTGATAGTGGTTAAATCTATACATTATACCACTCAACCTTCAGACATCAAAAATCTGGATGACGGCTCTATAAAGGTAGATACATCTGTCAAGAATTAGGAAAGCTACTTAGCATGATAGTTGCATAATGAATAACATAAGTCTATCATCTTCTAGTAGTACTGTGAAATAGCACTCAGTGCAGAGGCTGAGACTTTTTTTATTTTGCTGATAAAACATCTTTAATTAATATTTTTGTGGTTTGCATTTACTGCAAACCCACATCCAGCACTGACTAATGCTTCTGGTAACTTGCTGTGGTAACTGTAAGCAATCATCTGAATTCTCACTATCTCTCTCTCTCTCTCTATATATATATATATATATATATATATATATATATATATTTATATATATATATATATATATATATATATATATATATATATATATATATATATATATATATATATATATATATATATATATATATATATATATATATATAACTTGGTTTACAGGAAAAAATTATCCTTGGCCTTGAAACGTAACCAGTACTGGCCAACATTGTCATAAAACAAACCCAGGATCTACTTTCATATATAACCTAAAAAAAAAATCCTTTTCTGAAGTCCACACACACATGTACACATACTAAGGCACACACGTTTCATATATTACCTGGAAAATAGACACACACACACACACACACACACACACACACACGCACACACGCACACACACGCACGCACACACGCACACACACACACACACACACACACACACACACACACACACACACACACACACACACACACACACACAAACACACTTCAAGTAGTTTTCTTGATAGATAAATGTCATAGAGTTCAGCTAAACCCTAAGGAAATGATGATCTGATGCAGGAAATAACTGCAATGCTAATTCAAGAATCTGAAAAAAAAGACAGACATGAAAACATGCACATTTTCATGTCCCAAATGATGGTCCTTCTACAAAAGAAGACAGCATTACATTATGTTTTGCTGTGTTCTGCTAGTGGCAAAGTATATACTACTATTTATCTATGCTCACAATGCATTTCAGATTTAAAGGACAGAATTCTGGATACTCATTAAAATGACTGACCTTCAGCTAATGACTTTGCCTGACCAACAGCAAGTATATAGATAGTTAAAATTATGTTTAACCCCCCCCCCCCACCACATCTCTTTACAGTAAAGCAGCACTAGAGGCAAAATCAGCTTGTCACTTTCTCTGATACTGGGCAAGCAGTTTAGTTGTCGTCTTGGAAGAAAAAATTGAAAGAAATTGTTATTGAGTTATTTGTAACTTGTAGCAGCTAAAATGTGAACATATACTGTTAGTAACCAGGTAAACTGATCTTTTTTGGATTTGTTACCAAAACAGTCAGGAACATGAGATTTAGGGTTATTTGTCAAACTGCCAAAGGGAGTGCAGGGGTTTTAAGCACAGGATGGTAATCTTAGTGAGGAAACTGGGAATATGATTCCTAAGTTTGCAAATAGGAGAGCACACTCCAACATATATTTTTGACCTTGATGGCCATATGTCATTACATACTGGTCATGAACAGTAGGCTAGGGCATAACAATCAAAAATGTTCTTACAGCAGCAAGACTGAATCTGTTGTTGGATAATGAGAGAAATATCAAATTAGGTCTGGGGTGTCAGAACTGTGTCTTGGCATCTGAGACTGAGGAGAGCTACTAGTGACAAAAGATAGTATGCTAGATAGACGGCAAAAATATTTAAAAGAAATATAAAGAAGCATGGCTAGGCTTGTAAGGGCCTCAGGGCCAAAAGCCTAGTAACTTCCATGATCTTATGATCATATGAAGAGTGTATGCCCATAACACAATGTAAAACTTTTCTTCTTTATATAGACCTTCAGTATACAATCTGCATGGGTTGAAAATAAATGAAAGTGAGACTCAAAAGTGAAATTGAGTTCATGTGGTGGCACTCACACTTGGCAGTAGCTTCTTGATTACTACTACACATATTTATTTTGTGCAAGACAAATGCTTAAAAACTGAATTTCAAGCATTTATCTCATTTTCCTACAAAGCAGGCAGGGTCAGTGGAATTTATTTTTATTTAGTTTTACTTATTTTAGTTTGTTTACCAGGACAGTTAAAAACTGAAATGTTACCCAGATGCATTCTAACAGCACTAATAAAATGATCTCTTTGTATAGCCTATCACAAGACTAAAGAAAAGCTTACTTTGTTTATCTTTTCAGCTTTTCCCGGTTAGGGGTCACCACAGCGGAACTCCGGTCCGCTAATGATTGGCAGTAGATTTTTATGGTGCCGAGTTGCCAGCCCGACGCCCAACCTTCAGTGAAGGCACGCCCATTCACGCATGTCTTTTAGAGGCCACTTGACTGCGGGGAGGACATGCAGACTCCACACAGAAGGCACTCCGGCCGAGACTCAAACAGGAGAATCTCTTGCTGTGAGGCAACAACGCTACCGCTGTACCACTGCGGTTTCAAAGAAAAGCTTACTTTACTAGGAGACTATCAAAATATAATTTTGGAGAATGATAAAAGCCTGTACAGCATGGTTAAAAAAGTTACAAAGTTATTGTAGTAATTTACTGGGTAAACAAATCTTGAGTTCCACGAATCTACAATCAACTCACAGTCTTGCTAGACCTACACCTCCTTTCATTGTGACTATATTTTATCTAGTAAGAGTGTTCTGAAAGGTTAAATGCTCAAAAAGAAATAAACCATATGTTTCTCTTCTTGATATTGATGATATATATTGGCATTAGGGACAGAGTGTTATGAGGCGGCATAAAAATCAATAAGCACTATTTGGCTATTGTCTATTTTATGATTATGTTTAGCTTTTCACAGATGGGCTACAAATGAAACAGGGCCAGATTTGCTTTCTATCACTGACAGAGCGGTGCAATGAGTCTTTGGCCGAGGCCTATAATATTGTTCTGTAATACATTGTAATGTCTATGTATCCTCCAATCATATCTCCTCCCAGCACCTTGCTGCCATGTGTGTATGGAGTGTAGGATGTATTGTACAGATGTTGTGCTCTGTATGCTGTACAAACACAAGCTTTGTCCCCTATGAACAAGCCATGCACAACATCAGCAATGGTGTGTAGCCTGTACACTGTACAGTTCTAATGAATGCTTATTTCCCAATACATATGCATGCAACATATGAGTTGCCTGCTGTGCAGTATGCACATCATCCACCCCCTTCTATTGACAGCAGACTGTACTGCACACCCCTAAGGTGCTCTGATTGCAGTTCTATGTGCTCAGCCCTTTATATAATTACTGTACATCCACACTGACTGCCTTGATCAGCTGATGAACTAGAACTCAAGATATGACTCAATACATGGATAAATGCTACTGTCTTGCAGCTACCATGATGGAGACTGACACATATTTTTTATTTATATACTGAGTCATATCATGAGTTGTAGTAAATAATTCTGATCCCATGCATCTGTTGGCAATGTGGCCAAGACATCTCCTATTTCACATTTGATATGTATTGCAGAGGGCGTTTATGAAACCAAGTTTGACACCTTGTAGCAATTTTATCATAACCAAATACAGTGCAAGTTCTGTCTGCTGAGATTGTATAACCTCATGAATCCTAATGCTTTGAAAGGTTTTCTAAAATCATGGGAGGTTCAGAGCATTCTAATAACTTAGGACATTCAAGATGAATTACTGTGAAATCTTCAGGTAAAATGTACTAATGGTAAAAAAGTTATTAACATAGAAACATGGAAGCAGAGGTTTCCAAATTAGAAACCATTCTGTTACTTTTATGCTGATGCTTATGAGTGACAATTTACATGATAAGAAAGAAGCTGAAGAGGTTTATACTTGAATTACCACCAGACAATTGGTTAGTCGACTACCATTTGAGATTTCATTTGCTAAAACAATATGAAACTGAAATGTTAAATTCCACAGTAGTTTAGGAAGTAAAAACATTTTAGAAACATAGATAAGAGAGAAAATATGAACAAAATAAAGAAAAGAAACAACACGGTCACATTTATTGTACAATGTTCACACACATGCACAATATAAAGTGGCACAGTTAAAACGTATATCAAAAGGATATACATATTTACATAGAATTGAGATATTTGCTACCCTCCATATCCCTGTTTGCTAGCTCTATCTATCCAAGTTGCCTTATAGTTTCTTAGTTTTGTTCAGATCTCAGGTTAACATGTCAGTGATACCCAACTTTTGATTTTTTTTTTCTCCGTCACATTAATGTACAACCCTTCCAATCAATTTCAGCTACTTGACATGCACTTTAGCTGTATGGATATTTTTCCAACCCTCTGCAATTATTGTTTTGGTACAAATGCCAAAAGTAATCTAGTACTCAGTTCTTCCCTTGTCCAAGTAGAATGTTGAACCCATTGTGCTCCCCTGGCCCTTGTAGAATTATATAATATGAATCTATTTATTATTTTTCTGTGTGTATGAAACATACTTTTTTGCATTTCTGCAGGTTCCTTTACCAGCATCCAGTCAGTCCATGCACTCTGCAGTTGTGGGATCCAGGGATTCCCAGACAGTTAAGACACCCACAGATACTCACCACACCTGCTCCTAGATCTGGCCAAAGTGTTATTTAAAATTAGGTCACCTGCAGTGTAGTCAGGGCATTATCCATCTACACCACAGAGTGGCCAGCTTGGGACGCACCCTGTTTGACTATATGTTACATCTGATGTACCGTACATGGGTACTTGGGTACTTATATCACAATACTGGTAGAACAATGCTATCAAAATCTTGAAAGCAGTTGTATTTATTTTATACTTTATACAGAGCATACATCAGATTATTCAAACACAATCTGTATATCAGGATACCAAAAATAGTCAGTTTTTGAGATTTGCTGACATACATTAAAGGAAAATTAAAAAAAAAATTGACTTGCCTGGGGAAATCTATAGAGTCCTAGTAGCCTGGCCATGGGTATTGATGTCACAGAGTATGACTCTCCAATCACAGCTACAGGTGAGGAAATAGTCTGGCAGTGGTAGTTTGGAATTGTCATTCTCTGCCCTGTTAGCAGCCTCATTGCACCTTCAAGTGCTCCAGCAACAGTTGTGCAGGAATCATAAATCTCATACCCAATTGTAACATTTGGCAGTAGTTCTGGGTCCTTGCTAATCTCTTCAGTTGTAAATATCATAGCCAGAAGTATTTCATATACTCTAAAAGAAAACCTTAATAAACACAAGTACCTATTTACACATAATGCTGTAAAATATGTGTGCTTTCAATAAATGAGCATGTTAGTAAGTATTTGTGTTTCATAATATTCTACATATATAGGATAAGGAAAAGGGCCAGAAATTCACCCCCCTGTCATATTCCAAATATATGCTGCTACATGAAATTCTGAAGTCGTGTGTGTGTGTGTGTGTGTGTGTGTGTGTGTGTGTGTGTGTGTGTGTGTGTGTGTGCGTGTGTTTGTGTGGGTGTGCAGACAATTGTGCATGTGCACATGCGCAAGTGCATTGGCAATGCTAGGAACTTATTCCCACATACAAGAATTTGACTAAGTGAATAAGTGAGTAATAATAATGAAGGAATGAGTAAATAAATTGATGTAGTCAAAGGCCTAAAATATGCTCAATATCACCCTTTCATTTAAAAGTGTTGCTTAATCTTTGTTAAATACATAGACACACAGAATCAATTGTTTACTGTTAACCTGCCGCACATCAGCTTTTGAAGTCATTTATCACTCTCAGGTCATACCTTTGCAAAGGCAAACTTTATAGTGCTCACCTGTCAGCAAGTTGAATAACAAACAGTCAGTCTAAAATATGTCACTAAATGTTCCTACTGCATGCTGATTTAAAGAAATTACTACTTATATGCAGAGAAAAGCCAGAGCAGTAACTTGCAATACATTCTTTTGGATTTTTTCTTTTCATGCAATCAATATTTTTTAGCAAATCACATAGATGCTTGGGTAATCAGGCAAGATAAATGCATAATACAGTCATATCAGCGTATCAATCACCTGGAAATGCCAACAGTGTTTATACTATAAATGTTATCGGAATATCAAGGATTTCCTACTGTTAGACAGCATCAGATTTTTGCTGAAAAGAAAGGCAAAAGGCATTTTCAAGGGCTCTGAGAGAATCTTACAGTATCTAGCTAATAAACATTTTTTTCTTTGTTTTGATGGCTGCCAGTTGCTCTGTATGTGAGATTGCAATACAGCTAAGTCTGAGGATTTGCCCTTCCCCCACTGCTGTGCAATGTCAGAGTTGATATAAGGGTGCAGGGAGCCTTGATCTGATTTAATCTAAAAAAGATCAAATTTTTTATTCACAAGGCAATCACATACATGCTTACCTATCTATATGTACATGTGTATGCATTTGTGTATTCTTAAACCAGGTAGACAGAGTCAAAAGATATTTTGTTTATTTCATCTCATATAGTATTGTGCAGAAATGGTACATGGATACACGTGTACACATTGATTCTTGATGACATCAATTAACTACAAAATGAGCAAGCAATGCTGCACTAATCATGAACCTACTACTGTATTAACAACTCTTCAGGGTCAGAGTTTTCCTTTCCTCTTGAGATGTAGCTACCAAATGAGAGAGGAGATGAACCACACCACATGACACTGTAGCTGGATTTATATGGAGAAAGACTAATCTAGTCAGATCTGCCTCAGATTACCAATAGCTGTCTAATGTTGAACTGCTCTGAGTATCTATTAAAAAGAAAGATGAAAGATAACTGGAAGGACTATGTTAGTGACCAGGGCTGCAAGGCCAGGTGAGGGTATGAGATGACAAGCTTGACCTTATCTCTTAGAGTTCCTGCTGAACTAAAACAATTCAAAAGTTATGGGATTTCCTCTTCCAGTTTCTTTGGACTCCCATAGTATTAAAACTGTTGTGAGCAATAATTGGAAAATTATTCTTAGGGATCAAGATTTATCATCCGTATTAGGTAATGAGCCAAAATGTACATATATAAAAAATTCTAATTTTAAAAGTCTGAAAAGTCCACTGAATTTAAGCCCTTGGATAGGTGCAGTATTTTCCTCTGACAATGGTCTAAATACATTAATGAGTGTCTGTCATTTTAAAAACATTCTAAAAAACAGATTCGGGCCAAAATCAGATTTTCATGCAATTCTACTTCTGTAGTTTTTTTAGCCACATGTGAATCCTGTGAAAGCTTTCATGTTGGGAAATGACTAGAGCATTTACTAAATTAATATATGAATATATTTAGCCATTCTGAGTCTCCCTTTCATTTACTTTCAACCCATGCAGATTGTATACTAAAGGTCTATATAAAGAAGAAGAGTTTTACATCTGGTTATGGGCATACACTCTTCACTTCTTTATATTTCTTTTAAATATTTTTAGCTCCTGTCTAGCATACTATCATTTGTCAATCATAGTTCTCCCCAATCTCAGATGCCAAGACCCATTTCTGACACCCCAGACCTAATTTGATTTTCCCCTTATTATCCAGCAAGAGATTCATTCTTGCTGCTTATATTGTTTCTGGTTGATTTTGTTACTGAAACACCTTTTGGTGAAGACGTTAACAGTTTATTAGAAGTTGAATTAAATTGGAAGATTTTGCTAATGGCAGATAAATTATCAGGTGTAAAAGATAACCATTAACATTAAATGCGTATTAACATAACAGCATGTTTAGTAAAATTTTCTAAGCATTTATTGACAATTTAACAATTTTTAATTATATTAGATCATTGGTTCATTTTATTTGTATTTTTTGAATTATGTCTTTAAAATCTTGATTCAACTTTTGTCATATGAGTATTTCGTTAAGAGAATAGATTTAAGTGAAGATTTTTGAATGAAAGCTTTGATGAAGTTCTGTTGAATAAAAGAATGAAAGCGCTTAGCTACATAGCGTTTGGATTTGTGTTTTTTTCTTCACATGGAAGTTTGTGCAGTGTTCTGTGTTCTAATGTTTTTCTGGAATACATTGGGTTTATTTTAGTTGTCTTACTGGTGTTTTTTCATCAGTTTTTTTGAGTTAGGTTCCTGTGTGTTTTTCTGCTGATATGGAAACCATGAGCAACAGCAAATCAGCTGCTTTCTACAATAAGGTACCAAGGTACTGCCCACTACTCACCCCTGGCCACTCTATCCAGGTAGTGCTAATAGAAGATGAGTACATAGAAGGAAGGACTATCCAAGCTGATCGCTCAGCAAAAGAACTTGTCCAATAAAAATAAAAACTACCAAGGCACGGCCCACTACTCACCCTGGCCACTCTATCCAGGTAGCGCTAATAGAAGATGAGTACATAGAAGGAAGGACTATCCAAGCTGATCGCTCAGCAAAAGAACTTGTCCAATAAAAATAAAAACTACCAAGGCACGGCCCACTACTCACTCCTGGCCACTCTATCCAGGTAGTGCTAATAGAAGATGAGTACATA
Source organism: Protopterus annectens (assembly GCF_019279795.1). NCBI lineage: Eukaryota > Metazoa > Chordata > Ceratodontiformes > Protopteridae > Protopterus > Protopterus annectens. The sequence goes on along the minus strand of NC_056737.1, from coordinate 46,976,621 downwards.
GAAGGAAGGACTATCCAAGCTGATTGCTCAGCAAAATAACTTGTCCAATAAAAATAAAAACTACCAAGGTTACTATCTACATATATTTGAGCCTGATAGATGTAATAATATAACCTCCTCAGGGTTAGCACGCTGGATTGTTTTACAGCAGTAAATCCTTTTTCACACAGCAATTTCTGTCCAACTGGCCTAACCTCAAAGAAAACGTTGGATTCAATTAAAACAACCTCTAAAGCAATAATAGAAAGTGCTTGATAACGCCAGCATAAGGCAAGTCAATACTTACTCTACTACCTATTGCCTGCTTTCGGTCAGTGTGGGGTGGGTGTAACCCTGACTCTGACATATGCGAGGTTTTTATATCCCTGATTGCCCACCATTTTCAAATCTACTGCTGTGCTAGAATCCTAGTGGCAAGCGCACCTATGGGGAAGGTAACTTTGCATTTAAAGAACAATATATTTCTGCAATTATCTGCTGATATCTTTACATATTTCTGCTTTTATCTGTTGTGATGATTGTAGGGTCTCAAACTGATGTTTAAACTGGTTTAATATTTGTAGTGTATAATTGAGACTTAACGCTGTAATAACACTGAAACCAGCTACTTCTAAGCGACAGCGTCAATACAACCTCAGCGTTAACCTTTTAAAATGAAAACATTGAAGGAATTGAATTGCATTAGGTAGCTATCTATTTAGAAGGACTTTCTATCTGGCTATTTAGCAGATAACAAATTTGCAAATTTAGCTGTTATTGAAGGTTTAGGCGGCGAGTGGTGTTTTTTTCCAGGATAGCTGAAAGGATCTGACTAGGACAATAAGCGTGTTTCTGATATCATAGAAGTCTTTTAAACCTGTTGAGTATATTCAGGGAACAATATCTGGTTACTAGTCTTTAATTTCAGCATTAAAGAAGGATTGTAAGAGATAAAGGGTGTTTTAGACTACTGTATCAAATCTGCTTTAGTTTAACTCGCAAGACAACCTATTAGTATTGTGATTGGGCGCGACAGTTTACTTTGTATTATACTTATTCCATTGGTCTCAATGTCTAACGCTGACTGAATTTTATACTGTTTTATCACTCAGTTTACTGAACAGTGCTGAAAGTAAGATTATTTTTATGTATCCACTCAGGTACTGCCCACTACTCACTCCTGGCCACTCTATCCAGGTAGCGCTAATAGAAGATGAGTACATAGAAGGAAGGACTATCCAAGCTGATCGCTCAGCAAAAGAACTTGTCCAATAAAAATAAAAACTACCAAGGTTACTATCTACATATATTTGAGCCTGATAGATGTAATAATATAACCTCCTCAGGGTTAGCGCACTGGATTGTTTTACAGCAGTAAATCCTTTTTCACACAGCAATTTCTGTCCAACTGGCCTAACCTCATAGAAAACGTTGGATTCAATTAAAATAACATCTAAAGCAATAATAGAAAGTGCTTGATAACGCCAGCATAAGGCAAGTCAATACTTACTCTACTACCTATTGCCTGCCTTTGGTCAGTGTGGGGTGGGTGTAACCCCGCTCTGCTCGCCCTCGCTACACTCGGGCTCGCTTCGTGCCCCACCCCCATATCCCACCCACAGCACTCCTACTTTTATACCTATCTAGCACGCCCCCTCCATTATCTCTAACCAATCAAATCACTCTGCTTTTTCTTCCCACCCCACTCCCAGTACTACTACCTACTTTCTCATTATATAGCCACCTACCAGCACCTAATAATTATGCAGTCACCCCGACCCCTGATCTCAAAGCAAACCCTAAAAATTGTACCTCTTGCCCTATCAGTCTTTATTATATTATATCTGCTAACTAAATATGAGGACCAGTCACACCCAGGATCTTATTTTCCTAGGTACCAAACCAGGACTCCCTCAACCCCACTCATTACTACTCACTCTATTCACTACCAAATCATTAACCCACTGTACCCCAATCACCACATCTCCTATAAACCAAAAACAAACCACCCCAAATCCAAATATGCTGAAAACTGATATTCAAACTTATGAAACTACTTGAATACCTAAGAAAAATATTACTATAGATGGAGATATCCACCCAAACCCGGGCCCCCCACCAGTTGCAAATTCTTATAACCCATCTCTATTTCCTAGATCTCCCAACTCCCTCCTAATTTGCCACCTAAATATTAGGAGCCTAAACAATAAAATTCACAATCTACATGCTCTCTTAGCAACCTACCTCCCCGACATTATGTGCCTGACAGAAACCTGGCTTAAACCAGTGACCAATGATAATGAAATCATTCCAGCTGGCTTCAAAATATTTAGGACTGACCGCACCAAAAAAAAAGGGGGTGGTATTGCCGTCCTCTTTAAAAGTCATCTTAACATTACTTGGAACCCCACCCAACCACCTCGGATCTCTAAAGCAGAATTAATTGCCCTAAAATTACAACTGAATAAGGAAAAAAGCATAAACCTAATTGTCGTCTATATCCCCTCCCCCCTGGAAATAACACTGACACACTCGAGAATATTTTAAACTGGCTTGAGAATAACTACCCCCAAGAAACCATAATTTTGGGTGACGTCAATATTGACTGGAATCAATGTTTCTCAGAAACAAACCCCACCCACATAAATCTCCATGGTTTCTCACAGATTATAACCTTCCCCACCAGAATTGGGAACACCAAACAAAAAGAAAGTATCCTAGACTGGATACTCACTAACAAGCAACCCCACATGTACATGCCTGGGACCCTTCCAAATGACCTTAGTGATCATCTCATCACCTACCTATGGAAAAGCAAAACAGGGAGCTTCAAATCACCCATGTACAGGTCAGTCAGGAATACCAAATACTTTGACCTTGCTAAATTCCAACTAGAGCTGCAGTCCTGTAACTGGTCACCTCTTAAATACCTCCCCCTAGAAGAAGCCGCAACAAATTTTAACTCCACGTTTTTAAAAATACTAGACACTCATGCCCCCAAATGACTAATCAAAGCCAAAAACCAAATAGCACCCTGGCTAGCAAAAGACTCTACAACCAAAATCAAACTTAGGAACAAAGCCTGGGACAAATGGCATGCCACCAAAGCATCCCTAGACCGCATCAAGTACCAACAACTAAGAAATGAGACAAAAAATCCATTTTACTAGACAAAAAAAACTACTATTATCAACTACAACATAAAAACCAAAATAATCCCCAAAAGTTCTGGGCGGGTCTCAATAATCTCCTCCATCCAGGCAAGTCTTCCACTCCTACTCCAGAGAACCTATGTGATAAGAACCCAGAAGAAGTTGCCACAACCTTTAATACTTTCTTCATCAATGTCATCAAATCCCTAGCTGACCAACAGCCTGCCACAAATCCCCCTATAATAGGTTCCATCCTGAAAAATAAGCCCTCCTTTAATCTTCAACCAGTTCCCACTTCCTTCATTCGATCCTTGCTAAAGAAATTAAAACCAACCACCCTCGCCGCAGACCTACTTCCCGCCGAATACTTACGAAAAGCTGCAGAGGTTATAGCCTACCCCATCTCTATCTTAATTAACTGTACCATAACAGAATCCACTATCCCCTCTATATGGAAAATATACCATGTAATCCCTCTCCACAAAGGTGGCTCATCCACTGACCTGTCAAATTATAGACCTATTGCCATATTGTCACCACTTGCCAAAATCATGGAAAAATGTGTACACAAACAATTTGTACACTACCTTATTGAGAGCAATCTGTTAACCAGTTCACAACATGGTTTCAGGCCCAAGCATAGTACTACTACCGCCCTCCTCTCTTTCACAGACACTATCAATCAAAACAGGAATGACAAAAAAATATCATCTGCACTCTTTCTAGATCTATCAAAGGCCTTCGACATGGTCAACCACCAACTACTACTCAACGCCCTAAAAACTCTCTACCTAGATAACAAAACTCTGGATTGGTTCTATGCCTATCTCTCTGATAGGAATCAGGCTGTACTCTGGAATAATAAACTCTCCACCCTCTTACCTAATTCCATAGGGGTTCCCCAAGGCTCCATTCTAGGACCACTTCTCTTTTCTATTTTTATTAATGATCTCCACAAAATTATCCCTGAGACCTCCTGTATCCAATATGCCAATGACTCGACACTCATTTGCTCAGACAAGTCAACAGTTGATCTACTAACTAAAACCCAAAACTGTTTCACCGCAGTAGAAGAATGGTTGTTGGGTCGCCATTTGATCCTCAATCCAAAGAAAACCAAGCTGCTACTCTTCCATCCTACCCATAAACCTACCCACTTCCCTTTACTGTACAATCCAAGAACGGGACTATTATCTCCCCTGACAACAACACCAAACTACTAGGTGTTACCATCGATAACAAACTTAGATTTGATTTGCATATCAATCAAACTATTAAAATAGTTAATAAAAACTGGGGTCCTTATATAGAATAAAGTCCTTTCTGACTCCCATGGCAAAAGTGGCCATTGCCCGATCACATCTTCTCTCCACCCTCTTATATGCCTCCCCATACTCACTAACCTTAAAAAATCAGACCTAAACAAACTCAGCTGTTGTTATAATCATATTGCTAGATTTGCTTCAGGCACGCCCTATAAAACCCATCACTGTATTAACCTACTTAACCTTGGTTGGATTGAACTACCAAACCTACTCAAGCATAACCAACTAACAGTAGCATTTAAAATTCTCAATCAACCAGACAATATTCCTGCATTGAGTAAGTTAATAACCCCTACACAAATCTAAACAGTCTGTGCTCATCAAACATGTTACTTGTACAAACAATCAAATCCTGTAATCTAGGTGGTGACTCTCTGTTTGCCATTGGCAAAATTTGGAACTCCCTTCCTCCCCAAATTACTAATGCTACCTCCCAAGACAAATTCAAGAAAGGTCTACTCTACCACTTTAAAACCCATTGGCTCTGCCAATGTTCTAAACCAGACTAATCCCTCACTTCCTCAGTCTCCATAGCAACATAGGGGTACCTTAGGTAATAAAGTATGTTCATCTATGAGCCTATCACGAATTAACTGGTATCTAAATGTGAATGTATTTTTTCTTGATATGTATTAATTATCAAATGTTGTGATATGTTGTTTATCTAATATGAATGTAACTTACTATCTATGTGGAGATTTTCTCCCCGGGCCTCCACTGAAAATGGACATGTATCCAGTCAGACTATCCCGGTCAACAAATGTAAAATAAAATAAAAATAAATAAATAAAATAAAGAAAATGACGATAATCTGAAAGCGATGATACACCCCTTCCCATTGGAGTTCGCCAAGTTTACACAGTCTTTGGCTCATCTTGTTTTGCAAGCATTGGGGATATTACTGGAAATAAAATCATCTTCTAACTGCACACAAATTTCTTATTGTAGGGCAAATGTGGATAATACTTTCACTCCCACATTATTAGAGATATTATCGGTAACTGCACATTGTTACCAAATGGCAATGATAACTCTTCTTGTTTTAATACTGACATTGCAGCAGTCTAATTCTAATCCATTTGGGCTAAATAGTCTGCACAAACATGTCAAAACCTCAGTTGAGGTACACAGGACATCTATATCAAATTGTAAAAGTTAAATTTTTGATTTGGAAAAACAGTCTTTAAGGTCTAAACAACCGAGTATGAGATGTTCTATTTAGAACATTGTATTTGCATTCAAGTCCCATTTCGATTAAGGGTGTTCAAATTTCCTAATTGTTAAGTCAAATGATGATTTACACAAAAAGTTAGTTTGGATATTTAATAATACTGGCACTGAAATCATAATGGTGTTCTTTAAGTGATGCAATGTGTTGTTTTTACGCCAAATGTACCTTTTGGAATTGTGGCCAAAATGTTCAACCTTGGTCTCATCAGACCATAACACATTTTCCCACATGCTTTTGGGAGACTTGATGCATTGTTTTGCAAATTTTAGCTGGACCTGGATGTTTTTCTGTGTAATAAAAGGCTTTAGTCTTGCAACCCTACCCCATAGACCAGATATATGGAGAATATGTGATTGTTGTCACATGTAGTACACAACCAGTACTTGCCAGACATCTTTGAAGCTCCTTCAGTGTTGTAGGTCTCTTGGCAGCCTCCCTGACCAGTTTTTGTCTTTTCTTTTCATCAATTTTGGAGGGACATCCAGTTATTTGCAACATCACTGTTGTCCCATATTTTCTCCATTTTTTGATAACTGTCTTCACTATGCTCCATCGTATATCCAATGCTGTGGACATTTTTTTGTACCCTTCTCCTGACTGATACTTTTCAACAATGAGATCCCTTTGATGCTTTGTAAGTTCTCTGTGGACCATGGCTTTTGCTGTAGCAGGCAATTGAGTAAATGTCAGAAAAATCCTGCTAGGACAGCTGAACATTATTTGGGGTTAATCAGAGTCTCTTTAACTGATGTCATGTGTGTACTCAAGAAGACTTAATGTTGTAATTAGATCAAAAGGTACTTCAACAAAGTATTAGTTTAAGGGTGTGCACACACAACCAAGTATTAGTTTAAGGGTATGCACACTTATGCAACCAGTGTATTGTACATTTTTTATTTTTTATATTTTTTCCCCTAACAGCTTTGTTTGTTTTTCATTTGAATTGTGCAGGTTATAGTTCACATTAAGGGTGGGAAAAGTTTTGAAATGATTTATTGTGGTCTAATTTTTTTATATCATAAAAACCTGGCATTTTAACAGGAGTGTGTACATTTTTTATATCCACTGTACATTGATGATATTTTTCTGTTGGAAGGTGACTTAAATGAGTTTGAAAGTGTTTTGGCTGATTTAAATATTAATACCAATTTTTTTACCTTTACCAAAGGTAATTTAACAATATTGTAACTTTTTTGGATATTGAAATCGAACTAGACATTAATGCTAAAGTATTCTATGGTATATTTATAAAAAAACCCTCTTTTACCAATAACTATTTAAGTAGTGACAGTCAGCATCCTAAATTTATGAATTTCTTTTATCACACTTCCAAAGACCACCATGGCTGTTTCCAACATTTTTACTTTTTATTCCATTAATATAAAAAACAGAACAATATACAAGCTTTTTGTAAGCGCTTTCGGGTATTAACATACCCTTCTTCAGACAAATGGCTATTAATTTCTTAACAATCATTTAAATAGTCAAAAAGGCGTCAAAAATTCGCCTTAAAGATATATTACCTATATTAAACATGAGATGTCAGTATATACACTTCATAATACTCGTTGTTCTATAGCTATATGTTAACATATCTCACTGTGATATACAAATTTTTCATAATATGAACAATCATATGAATAGTAAATTTCATTGAAATATTTGAACATTTCATATTAGTAGCCATTGCAAAATACTCTCATCTTATTAAAATCCATATATATATATATATATATATATATATATATATATATATATAATAAAAAATTATGCTAACATATATGATATATATATATATATATATATATATAAAAATAAAAGTATTGGTATACATAGACATACATTATTATTCAGGACCATTAAATACCATTAAATATGCACCAACCCCAACAGTCTACTTATATGCAAAAAATATGTAAAAAATATATATAATAATAATATATGTAATCTGTTGTCTGTTTAACTAATATTGGAATTAAAGTTATGATGTATTATTCCTTCCATGTTAAGAACTACACTAAACAGGAGGAAATTAGATGGATTATTAGAATGCAGTCTGACAAAGGGAAGGGTTTGAATGATAGGATAACTCTCAAGCCATTCCTTAGAGATAGACCACTAAGACATATCAATAAATCATAACTTTAATTCCAATATTAGTTAAACAGACAATAGATTACATATATTATTATTATATCTATTTTTTACATATTTTTTGCATATAAGTAGACTGTTAGAGTTGGTGCATATTTAATGGTATTTAATGGTCTTGAATAATAATGTATGTCTATGTATATAAATACTTTTATTTTTATAGATATATATATATATATATATATATATATATATATATATATATATATATATATATTTATATATTTTTAGCATTATTTTTTTATTATATATATGAATTTTAATAAGATGAGAGTGTTATGCAATGGCTACTAATCATATGAAATGTTCAAATATTTCAATTAAATTTACTATTCATATGATTGTTCATATTAAGAAAAATTTGTAGATCACAGTGGGATATGTTAACATATAGATATAGAACAACGAGTATTATGAAGTGTATATACTGACATCTCATGGTGAATATAGGTAATATGTCTTTAAGGCAAATTTTTGGCGCTTTTTTGACTATTTAAATGATTGTTAAGAAATTAATAGCCATTTGTCTTAAGAATGGGCATGTTAATACCCAAAAGTGCTTATGAAAAGCTTTTATATTGTTCTGTTTTTTATATTAATGGAATAAAAAGTAAAAATGTTGGAAACAGTCATGGTGATCTTTGGAAGTGTGATAAAAGAAGTTCTACTGATTCGTTCAGAAACCTTTACTCTGCAACTGCTTCTTTAATATACGTATCCTAAATTTATGAATGGTAATGTTATTATAGGGCAATTTATCAGACTTTGTCATTTGATTAGTAATTATGTTAAGTTTGAAGAAGAAATTGGTTATCTCAAAGATTTATTTATTAAAAGGTGATACACTGAAGATGTAGTACATAAAATCATTATTGATGTTAAGAATTCTAGCAGTAACAAATTTTGTCCAATACTAAGTAATGGTCTAAAGGAAAACATTTCCTCTTCCAGTTTTTTTGGACTCCCATAGTATTAAAACTGTTGTAAACAATAATTGGAAAATTATTCCTGGGAATCAAGATTTATCATCAATATTAGCTAATGAGCCGAAATTTACATGTAAAAAACTTCTAATCTTAAAGGTCTGTTTGAGAAGTTCATTGAATTTAAGCACTTGGATAGGTGCGGTATGTTTTGCTGTCAGTGGTGTAAATACTGTATGTACATCAATGAGGACTCAAATGTCATTTTAAAGCATTCTGAAAAAAAAAAACAGATTTGGGCCAAAAACAGGTTTATGTGCAATTCTACTTTTGGAATTTATTTAGCCACATGTGAATCCTGTGAAAGCTTTTATGTTAGGAAAATGACTAGAAAAAAAATTCTAAAACAATATAATGACATATTTTAGCCATTAAGAAAAAGGATTCTACTAACAGTTTAGCTAAGCATGCTTTAAGCTGTGAAGATTTTAAAAAGTTTGTATTTTTTGTGGCTGATTTTGTTACTGAAACACCTTTTGGTGGACATTACAATTTATTACTCATTAAAGAATTGGCAGATTTTGCTAATGGCAGATAAATTACCAGGTCTAAACTATGCCATTAACATTAAATGTTTATTAAAATCACAGCATGTTTAGTGAAATTTTCTAAGTATTTATTGACCATTTACCAATTTTTAGTTCCTATATATTAGATTTTAGATATTAGATCATTGCATCATTTTATCTGTATTTTATAAATTGTGTCTTTAAAATCTAGATTCAACTTTTGTCATAAGATTGATTATTTCATTAAAGGACAACAATGGGATTCTATTATTAAATGCTCAACGTCTCTGTCCATTTTTTCCCTATTTACTGTCCTTGGTCCCTGCTATGAATAAACAACAATACAGCATTTAAAATATTTTAAATAAACTGTTTCTGTCCACAAGAACAGTACCTTACTGTACTGTGGTAGTTTCACTTTCAAAATACTTTTATCCCACCCTGGAAAAGCTTGTTGCAGTCTCCAATTCATTGATATCATCAAGGCCAATGAATACAGGTAGTTTTCTGGCCAATACCCTCCCCAAACTGACATCACCATGACTATCCTAAAAAACACATATGCTGTGATGTCACAGCTCCCTGGTCCTTCCCCTACCCATACAGAAAGTAAAGGCTAGAACAAGGAAGCAGTACATGAGCCAAGTCTCCTGCTATGAGCTGTCAATCAGATCAGGTAACAGCACAAATTGCCCTTAACCCTTTAACAGCTAGGAAAGTTAGGTGTGAAGGAGGATGGAAGATGAATTAAAGTAGTACAATTCAGGCTTCACAAAAGACTGCAATTTAACCATTTTAAAAAGAAGCAGCAGTAAAATGCACTTTGAAAGTCTGTTCTGTGGCATTTGCATTGTTTGTATTTTAAGTAGTCATTGAAAAGCATGAAATGTTACTTTAAACTAATTGACTGAAAGATAGCGGTGCATGCATGTAAAATCAATGCACTGACAGGAGCTTTAGGAAGAAAGAAGCCACCATGATGTATTTTTTTACAGACAAGCACTACATTGTGGGAGACCTAGAGGCCGACTAAACAATTAGAATTACTTCAAGATGCCAGACCCCATGTGGTCAGACTCAGAAATTACATATAAAAATATTTCAAAACCTGTAAATAGTCCCAGAGTGGTGTTAAAATGTAGGAAACACCAAACCATGATGAAATAAACATGTCTTTTTCAGTCTGTGGGTGTGGTTCTCCTTTAAAAAAATGTATTTAATTGAATGTTTTTGATTCAAAGTTAGGTCTGATGAAGTTCTATATAACTTCTATACTGTTTTTTCTTCATGTGAAAGTTTGTGCAGTGTTCTGTGCTCTGACATTTTTCTGGAATGCCTTGGTTTAATGTAGCAGTTATAGCCATTTACTTGAAAATCTGGATGATGCAGGATTTTCATTACCTGATGATTAAGCCAAAAAAAAACATGCCTCACCAGGTGGTGAGCCAAACAAATACAACAAAGAACCAAGAACCGTAAAGAATAGTTACACAGATCCCCTGACATAGTAAAAAAAAAACAGTCCAAAGTGTTGAAAAGGATTCAAGTTTGACTGCAATCAAACCAGCACTTTCTTCTCTTGCCAAAAATGAGACTTCATCAGAAACATAGACTTAATTAAAAAAACACTTCACCTTTGATTAGCCCAAATGGCACAATCTCAAGTGATATGTACAAATAAACAACTGAAAGAAACATAAGCCCTTCTAATGTTAAAACCTTGCTTTAATACCCCCTTTGTAGAACCCTCTTTGTGGGGTGGTGGCTGGAAGTCAGTTTTAGGATACAAAGAAACTGTATGGCAATTACTTCTTGATGCCATAAACATTCTAGGGCTTAATGAAGGTATCAGTATAGTTAGTACATTAAAGTTAAGATCAGTAAAATGTTAGTGCTTTTATTTTACTTTTGATTTGTTTCCATTTTTTCAGTTGATTGTTTAAGAACATTTATAGTCTGTTGTGATATTTATTTTTAAAAATAAGTTTTTTTTCAAAACAAGGTTTTAACTTTAGCAGGACTTATGTTTCTTTTGTGTTTTCATCGATACATTTGAGATTGTGACATTTGGGCTATTCAAAGTTGAGGGGTTATTTGAGTTAAGTTTATGATTCTGATGAAGTCCCATTTTTGGCAAGGAATGCAAGTGCTTAACCTATTGGTTTGATTTTAGTTAAATTCAAATACTTTTCAACACCTTAAACTTTTTTTTTTTTACATTTGGAGATCCATGTGACTGCTTTTTGGCATTCTTGCTTCTTTGATTACCTGATGATTAGTTTCTATTAGCCACAATTCCCATTAATTCTCAGGCAGTCAGTTTCATTGAAGTGTTATTGCATACCTGACCAATAAAAGCTCCACCATTTGCTGACTTAAGCGGCTGAACTCAAACTGACTTCCTCAGAGATATCATATGGGACTTCTTTTGTGTCTTGGAGTTAATGGTAGTGTCCATTGTTATTGAACTGTGTTCATAGACAGCAAATCAGAATACATCAGTGGTCCTTGCAGGAGCCAAATAACTGTTTGTTGCCAATGATGCCATCAAGTAAGGATTCATCTGTAATAAACGCTTTGAAAAACACTGTTCTTCATTCTTAAAGGTAAAATTTTTTATTGTGGCTGCTGTGCATCATTTTTTCATTCTGCAATGACCTCACAGTTAATGACATATAGATAGATGGGTACAAGGGACATAGCCTAATATATGGAACTATTTGGTGAGTTGGTCCCTCTAAAAATGTTAATTTTCCTGATAGTTATTTCAGAGAGAGGTTTTGATGTATGTATGTGTGTATACATGCATATTTGCTTGTGTGTTAAATATTGGGTAACGGTAACTCTGTGAACTACAATAGAACAGATGGTTACATTTCTCCCTTTGAGTGATGTAGATTAAAGTGTACTATCACATGGAAGCACAACAAAGAAAAAAAAAAAAATATATATATATATATATATATATATATATATACACACATTTCCCTCATGCTTCATTTCTTTCAAACTATCAAGAATTTAAGAATTATGGAATCTCTCAGAAAAAAAAAAGCTCTGCACTTTGAAATACTAGAACTCTGGCCAGTTTGTGATACCCAGAAGAAACTTTAACCACATGTCAGGCCAAGTCACTAAGATTTTATATAATCATCACAGCAGCATTGTGATACAAATGATAATTGATGGAAATAACATGCTTTGCACTTCACAAGGAAGAAAGCTTGCTGTAGACCTAGAAATTCTAAACCTGTTTCACCTTGCTGGTAGTTAACATCTGCAACATTTTATTGAAGAAGTGAGACAATGGTGGCATGTCTCTAGAGCACTTTTTTATTGCACTTACAATTGAGAAAAAAAATGACTGCACAACTACTTGAACTGAGAAACCGTTTTCCATCTCTTCCCTTGTAAACACTTATAAAGGGTATGCACCTAAATGGGAAAACATTTCAAGGAAATTATTGCCAGCATATGGGTGGAACTTTGTGGTGTTTTGATTTCATCAGTAAAGTGATCATAGTCTATCTTCCTATGTGAGTTTCTCTGTTTTAATCCATCTATATATTTATCTAGCCATCCATCTATCTATTTATTTATCTGTCTCTCCATCCATCCATCCATCCATCTAGTCCTCTATTATATTTATTGTAAGATAAATGGGACATGTTTAGAGCAGGTGTAAATTAAAAGAGGTAACCATCCTTTTTGCTAGAGTTTTCAAAATCCTATACAGTCCTGAAATGTTAAATATCTAATACCATAATGAAGAATATGGCAGAAACATAACAGAAGCATGTCTTGCAGATCATATTCTTGTGTTTACAGATAAGGATGGCTTACCTTTTAAGCATGTCACAGAAGCTGAGCCAAGGTTTCAGCAGTGGCTCACAGGATACTTCCCACACTCCTGTTCTCAAAGTTTATTGGGAAGGTGGCCACCTTGCGGCTTTTCCCCTTGGTTTCCCTCTCATTGTATTGCAGCCCTTCCATGGTGGACAGGTTGGTTTGAGTATTAAGCCTTTGGCAAGGCAATTTGTTATTGGGCTCTTGGAGGCAAGCTCAAAGAGTCATTGTCAGCAGGTCTGATATTGTTTGTGTTATACATCTGGATCCTAAAGTTAGCCAAAAAGGCTTGGTTATGCCAACTAGCAATGTTTTTTAAAGGTTACAGGCTGCGTTATGATGTGGCTTATTGCGTTATTTTGATGATGGCATCACTAATGTTTGTCCAGTTTAAAGAATAAATGGTCACAAATGCCTAGATGGTCTTTATTGACTCAGCATTTGAGGACAACAGTGATTTATGAGGTCTGTATATAAAATGAAACTTGAACACAATTTTCCTGTGTTTTGATTACAAGCTAACTCAGAGCTCTGACCTTATATATATATATATATATATATACACACACACACACACACACACACACACACATATATATATATATATATATATATATATATATATATATATATATATATATATATATATATATATACATATATATATATATATATATAACATTTTTGAGCCAAGTAAGCCACTGGGCACAAGAATCCCTTTTATGTAGTGATCCAGGAGCATTGTCTAGGTAATTGACTTGCTCAGAGTCACACATTAGGCAAGTAGAAGTGAATGTAATTAAACCCTATAACGTTTGGTCATAGAAAGCAGCTCATTAACAGATGAGAACCTTTATCCCCTGTGCTAACTCTTGTTTTATCTTCAATGCAATGCCATGGCTGCTCAACACTGATCACTTCCAAACATAAAGCAGATTATTATTTTGACACATTTATTTATTTATTTATTATTTTTATTTATTTTACATTTGTTGACCGGGATAGTCCGACTGGATATATGTCCATTTTCAGTGGCGGCCCGGGGAGAAAAGCTCCACATACCAAAAATGAGACAGTACATACATCACTGAGTGATAAACTCAGGCAGACATGTTTAGAAAAATATAGACAAAGAATACAGGCAGATATCAATATACACAATGTGCAGACTTACATCTGATTGGTGAAGACGTATCAGAAAATGTGAACATAGAATACAATCAGATCTCATAATTCACAATGCTTAGACATTCAAATGCTATGAGGCATAGATACTTGGCTAAACAGCAAGTTGGGTAGCAAGACACATAATTATTTATAATGAATAGCAATAAACCATAAACCTTAACATGATAATCTTATATTTCCAAAATTAAAACTTACGTAAATCAATACTATTGTGTTTTGTATATTCACAAGCAGAATAGCATTACATGAAAACATGACCAAGTTAGACCACAGCATTTCCAAATTATTAATTGTCACAGTACATGACATTGAGACTTAACAATAATTGGATGCTTTTATATTTTCTTTCAGTACACCCATAATAGAAAATGGTATATACGTTTACAAACATGCAATAACAGCTAAATTTCCATCATGGTCCCTGGAGCTCATTCAAGTAACATTTATTTTATCTGCAACCTTGCTGAATGTCTCAACTGGTTATCCAAGATTTTCTACATGTATGCTACAATGAAAATCAAAGTTTGAAACTTAAACAAAAATGAAAATGTAAGTTATTTACAGTAAAGTATACACTCACAATATTTAATGGTATAAATTTACAAACTTTAGTGGGAGCTGCATTTACATTTTGTTCTCTGTTACATTCATTCAAATAGCTTGCACCTAGCTTGCAACATTATTGGATATAAAACTAAAAACTAGATCATGATGCTCCTAATATATTATTAATTAAACTTTTCATGACTTCACAGTATTCTTAATGAACATATTTACTGACTAAACTATGATTCTCCTAATATCTCTTATTGTGGAAAGAAAAATAATTCAGTTTGACAGTAACTGAAGTTGACAATATGTGCAGTACTCTCTGTTGCTCTAAATTAAATGAACAGCATGTAAGTATAAACATAACAACTTCTACATAAGACCCAACTGTGGACCTAGGAAGATTACAAGAATCTGCAATGATACTATATTTTATTACTTTCTAAATGAACAATTTCAACTTTATGCTCAAATTACATCATGAATGTGTTCCCATAAAAAGCAGTTCTCTTCTATAGCAGTACTGTAAAATGCAGCACCAAATTTTCAGCTGTAATATCTAATTACACCATATCCTATGAAAGTAGAATGCTTCAAAATAGGATCATATAAGGATCAAAAGAAATGTATATAAGACCATGTTTACCAGCTAAAAAGGTGCAGATATCATATAGAAATGCAGTGATGGCTGGTGATTTTAAAGCAAGGGGGCTGCAGGAAGTAACTCAATGGGTGGCTCTAATTGGACTGCAGTGGGCTGTATTGTGACAAGTCAGTGACCATTGCCTCAGATCAAACAATAGATTGAGGTCATTAATCCACAGACTGTCTCAGTACTCACATTTTATGGCCACTTTATTGATTGTATACACATCCAATGTCTGAGTGCAATGAATAAGGCAAGCCTTATGTGATATGGAGCCCTAGACAAAGGACTCCATGGATTCCCCAGTTGCACAATATTCCCCTTTTGCACCTTCCTAGTGACTCTTCCCTGAAATTTTCTCATCCTGGTGCCACACCACCCAGTTAGATTACTTTCTTTTTTTTTCCATAATAAATTTTTATTGAACTATATTTTCCAAAAACATTACAAAAATACAATAAACATCACACACATAATACACTATAACTACTACAAACCATTTATACAATATCTACATGAAATGCTTCCTATATTTAATATATTCCTAAAATCAGTATCGTGCTAATATAATATTGAAGACCTTTTCCCATATTTTCGGGTTATTAATATTTTTGTTAGTTTGTTTCAGAAGTAATTTATGTGCTAGTATATGCTTTATAGCCACAAGCTTAAAATTATTCCATGATGTCTTATGTGGTTCTAGCCAATTTGTGGCTATATAGAGTTTCATCAGCAAAAAATATTCATACAAATAATAGTTTGCGATCTGGAAAGCTCTCTTGGAGGAATGTGTAGAATCATAAATTCCCATGACAGTGTAGAACTTTGATAACCCATCTTTTGCAGTTGTACTTTAAGAGAGTTCCAAAGTTTATATACGCATTTACAACTCCAGAACATATGAAGAAGATCCGCTGTTTGATCTGCACAGTATGGACAAATTGGAGAATTCCTAGGGTTAAATTTATGTAATCTAAAATGTGTGTAATATGCATTGTTCCAAATCATCAATTGCGTGTACATCAGTTTTTGAAAAGAAACTGATTTCCTAGTTATATCAATTGCTTTTAATATCTGATTGTCTGTTACTGTTACTTTGTTTACCCAATACTCTGAAAGCAAAATTTTGTCCTGAAATTTCAAATCCTTAATTAATTTATATGCAGTTGCTATAAATTTAGTGTCTTGTTGGATAGCTTGCCACAGTTCAGAGCACTTATCCACAAATCCGGCTGCAGGTTTAAAGTTCCTAAAGTTAGATTACCTTCTTGTTTTTTTGACATTTTATCTTAACTCTGTAGCTTTTCTCATACACCCTAACTGTTAAAGATTCCACTGGAGTATGCTTGGAAGATGTGACTGAAGTAAGCTTGAAGTCAAGGGGCCACTAGACTTCCAGAGATAGGATTCTAGATACTCTGAGTTTCAGCTTAGAGCAGTTTTACAACCTTTTGTTTCAATTATGGCTTGAACAAAACATTATGGGTTCATAGGTTCATAGGTAGGTACTAGGCTATCGGCCCTAGGGCCTTTACAAGCCTAGTCAAAACGGTACCCTGGCTTTCACCACCCAAGAAATTTATTTTCCTGTGCCCCTGTCAAGCAGAGCCACAGAGGTGATCCCTGGGGTGAATTTTCTATTTCCCATCCACTCATCAAGATTTTTCTTAAAGAGTGCTAATGAGGAGCTTTGTTTGATATAGATAGGTAGTTTGTTCCAGAGTATGGGAAGTCTCTGGGACAGGAATCTATCCCGCCAGCATGTTCTGTTTATTGTGGTGACAAGGTTTAGGTCCCTAGAGGATGTAGCTCAAAGGGATTGGGGTTTCTTTAAGTGGAGCATGTCCAACAGCTCTGGGTTTGACATAGCTTTGTATGTTAGGCAGAGATCGTCTCTGAGTAGGCAATACGTGACGGACTAAAGCTGGAGGTTTTTGAGATGGCCTGTGTAGGGTATCTGTTTGAGGCCAGTAATCCTCTTAGTGAGGTATTTCTGCGGCCTTTCCAATTGTTGTAGATATCTTGTGAGGTACATACCAAAAGGGGCATTGTACTCTAATGAGTGATGAGTAAAGGGGAACAATGACCTCTTTTTTTCCTGGATGAGAAACCTTTTGTGATGAGGTGTGCCATGTAGAAGGATTTCCTGACTGCTGCAGCAATGTGATTATCAAAGGAGACACTACTGTCCACCTGTGTCCCAAGGTCTCTTATCACAGTTTCAGTGTTAAGTAGACTACCACCTATGTGGTAGCTCATGGGTAAAGAGTTTTTACCAAAGGGGATGACAATGCACTTTTTGACATTGAGCTTGAGGCCATGGCTTTGACACCAGGCATCTGTTTCAGTGAGGTCCTTTTGTAGGATGTCCACATCGTTAGGAGTTTCAATTATGGCTCCTAGTTTGCAGTCATCTGCGAACTTCATTAGCCAAAGACCTTCTGTGTTAGCCTGTACTTCAGAAAAGTAGATACCAAACAGGAGAGGATCCAAGACTGAACCCTGTGGTACTCCACTTGTCTCTGGTCTGAAGTCGGATTTGGAGTCTGCTACTTTCAAAATGTGAGTTCTGTCAGTGAACCAGTTGGCAACCAATCTTGTGACATAGGGATTTATACCTAGTTTAGTGAGTTTATCTATAATTCCAGAGTGGGGGAAGGTGTCAAAAGCCTTGGCGAGATCTAGCTGTGTGAACCACCTTACCCTCGTCTACGGCTTTGGTGACTGCTTCGAAGAAGTCAATCAGGTTTAGGAGACATGATCTGGCTTTTACAAACCCATACTGGGTGGGATCCAGAGTTTGGAGATTACCAATGTCTTTGTTTATAAGTTCCATGATGATACATTCCATGGCCTTGCAGACCATGCTCATTAGGCTAATGGGGTGGTAGCTCCCGGGGTCTGTGGTGGCTCCACCTTTGTGGAGTGGGATAACTGTCGCTGTGCACCTTTAGTGAGCACAAAGTCTGAGGTGAGGCTATGATTGAACATGCTGCTTAGGTGGGGTGCCAGTTCATTCTGTAGTTCATGTAGAACGCAGCCTGGGATGTTGTCAGGTGCATTGCCCCAAGATCCCCAGATTCATCAGGTAGACAGGAGAAAGCACTGGGAGCTGACCCTTAGACATAGGTGCTTATCTAGACAAGTGAGGAAAGTTGAGTGCTGTAGTAATTTGCAGCTTATTTAGTGCTTACAATGAGTTCTGAACAAGTGCTGAGCTCAAAGAAACAGATTTGAGTGGTAAAACTAAAAAACTGGCTAGTTCTAAGGGAAAATTTGAAGAGCAGACTTTATGGCGCCAGGAATAGTTTAACTCTAGTTAAGCGGTGATGCATAAAGTGTATTTTTTTTATATAACACTAGCAAATGATTTAAACAAATTAACCAATAAAAAGCTAAAAACTGAGCCCCATTCCAGCAGTCTTTGATCACACAAGTTCTAACTGCACACTCCTGCCACTAGGGTGCAGGGAAACCTTCTCCAAAAAAAGATGGTCTGGATTAGTGCTCAAGTTATACAAACAAAGCAGGTCTGAATTTAGTCTATGCTACAGCAAACAAGGCAAACCAATTTCAGAAAGAAACAGTTCAAATAAGCAGGCACAATAAGCCTTTAACCAGAAACTCCCAGCTCAGAAGGGCAGGATCTACCCTCTCCTCCCACAAGAGTGCAGACCACACCTTCTTAATGTAAAATAACTGGCCTGAAGCCCAAGTGCTTAAACCAGAACTAATATACTCTTAGAATAACAGACACTAAGCCTTCAATCAGCAACTCCCAACTTAGAAGGATGTAAGTTACCTGTCCTGCCACAACAGTGCAGACCACAAACCTTCTTAATGTAAAACAACTGGTCTGAAGCCCAAGTGCTTCAACCAATGGCTTAGAATAACAGTTAAAATTTAATCAGGCTACTAACAAGCAGTAATAAATGCAGCAGGACAAATGCAATAAAGTAGGAAGAAACACAAATACAGTAAAAGCAGATGAATAAAGTGCATTTTTTTTATATAACAATAGAAAACGAGCAAACTGATTTAAACAAATTACCCAGTTAACCAGTAAAAAAGCTCAAAACTGAGCCCTGTTCCAGCAGTCTTCAATCAGACAAGATCTAACTGCACACTCTTGCTACTAGGGTGCAGGGGAACCTTCTCCAAAAAAGATGGCCTGGATTAGTGCTCAAGTTATACAAACAAAGCTAGATTCAGCATGCCTGAATCTAGTCTATGCTACAGCAAGCAAGGTGCACCAATTTCAGAAAAAAACAGTTAAAATAAGCAGCTACAATAATCCTTTAACCAGAAATTCCCAGCTCAGAAGGGCAGACTCTGACCTCTCCTCCCACAAGAGTGCAGACCACAAACCGTCTTAATGTAAAATAACTGGCCTGAAGCCCAAGTGCTTAAACCAGAACTAATACACTTTTAGAATAACAGACACCGAGCCTTCAATAAGCAATTCCCAATTTAGAAGGATGTAAGCTACCTGTCCTGCCACAGCAGTGCAGACCACAAACCTTCTCATTGTAAAACAACTGGTCTGAAGCCCAACTGCTTAAACCGAAAGGCTTAGAATAACAGTTACAATTTAATCAGGCTACTACCAAGCAGTAATAAATGCAGCAGAATAAATACAATTGAGTAGTTTAAGAAGAGGCAAAAGCAAAATAAAGTGCATTTTTATTTTTTTTTTTTTTTTTTTTTTAGTAAAGTGCAAGGAGAGAGGAAGGAGGAGCAGAGGTTAAGAACCTAAGTGGGTTGGTCTTCTCAAATGTTCTCTTTGTATTAAGTAGAGTGAGCACCAGACTGGGAGGGATGAAGCAGATCAAATTTACAGTAGGGGCGGGCAACTGCAAAGCCACCAACTAAAACAACACCACAAGAATAGTGTGGGGGAAAGGAAAAACAGTTTCAGGACAGGTGAGAACAGAAAACAATGCCAGAAAATATATAAAACAATTCAGCCAGGCAAAATTAAGACAATGCGGAACTCTGAAAGGTTAAAATGCCAAGAAATATACTTATCAATCAGCGATATATTTCCAGATTTTTTGAGAATCACACTAGCCAGAATCCAGGAGTTTCCAACAGTGAATGCAAGAATTTACAAACAGAAACTATTTTTAAATCGGCAAGCCTTGAAGCAATCAGAAAACACAGAAGCTGTTAGACCAGTTTTGTAAACTCCATCTCAATCAGATAACACAGAAGCTGTTACACCAGTTTTATAAACTCCATCTCAGAAATAGGGGGTAAGCAGTTTCAGGACAGATGAAAACAGAAAACAATGCCAGAAAATATATAAAAAATCCAGTCAGGCAAAATTAAGACAATGCAGAACTCTGAAAGCTTAAAATGCCAAGAAATATACTTATCAATCAGCGATATATTTCCAGATTTTTTTGAGAATCACACTAGCCAGAACCCAGGAGTTTCCAACAGTGAATGCAAGAATTTACAAACAGAAACTATTTTTAAATCAGCAAGCCTTGAAGCAATCAGAAAACACAGAAGCTGTTAGACCAGTTTTGTAAACTCCATCTCAGAAATAGGGGGTAAGCAGTTTCAGGACAGATGAGAACAGAAAACAATGCCAGAAAATATATAAAACAATCCAGTCAGGCAAAATTAAGGCAATGCAAAATGCTGAAAGGTTAAAATGCCAAGAAATATACTTATCAATCAGCGATATATTTCCAGATTTTTTGAGAATCACACTAGCCGGAACCCAGGAGTTTCCAACAGTGAATGCAAGCATTTACAAACAGAAAATATTTTTAAATCAGCAAGCCTTGAAGCAATCAGATAACACAGAAGCTGTTAGACCAGTTTTATAAACTCTATCTCAGAAATGCCATACAAGTATGTATGTAATTTTACCTCTGTTTCATCAATATCTAATCTGAATGTCTGCAAAACTGGTATGCATAATGGTGTGCTTCTCTCCCAACAGTTGCAGAAGAGAGGGCTCACAATGTTGAGTCACACACTGGGCGCCTGGCCAGGTTGCACCATGACTGTGGTGATTATGGATGTGTTATACTAACTGTAGAGAAATAAGCAAGAAAGGGTAAAGCATTAACTGCATGGAAGTATATACAATAAAGTCTGTAGTGCAATAAATGTGGAATTAGAGCTGTATTGTAAGAAATTAATAATGCCAACTGTTTTGCAATTAAACATGATAGATAGCAACATAGCCTTCAACCAACATTTGTCCAAGGTAGTAAGAAGTTCCTTCTATGTTGCTCAACCTATAAGCAAGGACATACCATCTAGGTTGAGACAGGTCATCATATCACTGCACTCAGCCCTCATCAGACCCATCATAGAGTATAATGTCCCCTACAGTATATTCTTGATCAAACCCATGCAGCAACTGGAATGTGAACAAAGGTTCCTTACAAGAAGAATATAGGCAGTAAACACTATGTCCTACTCTGATCAACTGAAAGTCCTGTCTCTTTACTCAGTATCACACAGACTTCTGAGATATGATCTTTGTCTGGAATACAAGGCATCACTGGACCCTGTTTTGATAAACCTTTTGTACATCCACAAAGCAAACAACATCAGAATTACTAGATTAAAAGACCTAAATAGGACATGTTGGAGACACAGATATGTTTCTCAGAGAATTCCCATTGTCTGGAACAGACTCTCCATACATGTGATTCAGAGTTCCTCCCTATCCCTTTTTAAGCACAACTTAGACCAATAAATGGGTAATCAGAAATTCATTCCTGGTCTGGGGATTATGTTTCTGAGGGACAGAGGTGGTAAGTAAATCACACACTATATAAATCAAATTTGTGGGTTACGTTTGGGTTGCATGTCTAGGCTTATAAGGACTCTAGTGATAGTTAATCTGGTATACACCTATGAATTTATGAACGCATGAATCATTGACTTTTACTGCTGAAAATCTTATTCAGTCTATAAATAAAAAGTCAAGATTTTCTGTCATACATAAGAATACAGATATTAGCTTATTTT